>NC_133655.1:173456538-173760557 GCF_009905375.1 Apium graveolens
CAGATTTTTGATTAAAAAGGATAAGGTTAAAGTGAATAAATGAATCTTGTAAATTCCATAAGTTGTGCATGAATGTGTGAGATTGAAATTGAATATATGTGGATGTGTTTTGTATGTATGGTTCGACTTAGGGAATAAAAGAAAAAGGAAATTAAATCGTTTGTTATTAAGAGCTATAAGTAATAGCTATGGTCGTAAAGGAGTTATGTTAGTATGATTTGGAAAATAGCCAAGGTTAAGCGAGTACGCTTTGATTGCTAAGTATATAAGGATATAAAAGTTACGAGAAAGGGATATGCTATGTGCTATGTGCTTATATGTATAAGCTATATTCGTATACTCGAGTCAAAGATATAATCGAGTTATCGTATAGAGTGATCGTTCCGGGAACGAGAGTTGGGAATCTAATTAAGATTTTTGGTTATATTGTAGATTCGGAGCGTGAGGGCATTCAGGCTAGGAAAGGAAAGGATTTACTAGGTGGCAGTAGTTCAACCTTCAGGAAAGCAAATCCAGGCAAGTAACTCTGATTACTTGTGTAAATGATTATAAAGAGAATGTTGTTCATACCATGTAGAGTATTGAACTGTTTAAGCATGAAACCCTTGTTTTATGAAACCCTTGTTTTATGAAACCCTGATATTGATTTGAAGTATCCTTGTTCTTGATAACCTATTATTGATAAGCCTATTGATTTCACTCTTTGATAATCTGACCTTTCTATTCAAGTTACCTATTATGCCATGAATTATATTGAACCTTTTGATTATCTTGGTTAACCCTATTTAATGATATTTTGTTTCTTTGATCATCCTATTGATCCCTAAACCAATGTCAATCCTTCGAATTTAGTGCTTTGTTATCCCTGATACAGAATTCTTATGAATTGTTCCTTGCGTATCTTTGAATTACTCCCTTTGTTTCCTTAAAATCGGATTTAAGAATGAGTTTTGACTTGAAAGAGTCCGAATGATTTCAAATGCTTGGTAATGATAAAATGAATTTTTGAAAACCTACTTATTTTTCCAACTCAAGGTTTTCCAAATGAATTTCTGCTGGATTGGATTGGGACGTAAGAGGCTAGTGGGACTAGTCCAGTCATGGTAAGAGGCTAGCGGGGCTAGTCCAATTTAAGGCTGAAATTATGCCGATTGGTACCTTAAAGACCGGAATGGAGGTCGATACGGGCTGATCACCCGTATATAATGAAATGGAAAGATAAAGTGATCCAATCAAGGGTTCTAAGTGATTATTTAGAAAGGGAACTGAAACTTTGTTCAGTAAATTGATTTTTTTTGTAAATGAAAATGGTTTATATTGCTTTGAAAAGAGTTGATTATGTCATTGTGGAGCTTAAAGCTCGAGAACCCTGATTCTTGAAATTGTTGATCATATGATTGATTCTATATCTTGGAATACTGTTGCTTTCCTCTATCGAAAGATCTATTTTGATCCTATAATGATTTGTGATGAATGTCGGCTTTCGTCCTGCTTTGAGCCTTGTTCCTTGAAAGCCCCATACTATTCTTCAGAAACCTTTCCTTAACCCAAAAAGATGGAAATCTGCCACCTAGATTAATTAAAGTAGAATGCCCTAGTTTGATAAAGCATATTGTGATTTGATATTGTAGAACTGCTATTCAGTTACTTGCTGAGTTTTATACTCATTTGTTTTATCTTAATCTAACCATGGCAGTTAAGCAAGAAGATGGCTAGGCTTAGGCGCACTGCTCGTAAGAGCGTACCTGGTGGTCCCTACCGTGTTGAGGGCTTCCGGTTGCCAGAGCAGGTAGTGGTTTTTATGAGTGAGCTCGCGCCTAGAAAGAAGTGTATAAAGATATAATGGGTTATCTGTCGGTTCCCAGCCGGAATCGATATTGTTTATTTAATAATATTTTTGGTTTGTAAGTTATGATTGTGACTGGTAGTTGTAATCCGGTCTCATACTTTATCCTGTTGATCCTGTTAGTGGTTAATCGGGGTTTATGCATATTTAATTAATAGATTAGAGGTGTGTGAGTCCTCATTTCCTAACCCCGAGATTGAGGGCGTCACAGAAAAGGATTCTGAATCTTTAAAATTTGAGAATCTTCCAGATGATCCTTTATATGAAGAAGAACCTGAGATTGCTCGTGTTATACCTACAGTACATGGCAATAAAAATCCCAAATCAAGCGGTGTTAGTAGTGGTAATGCAGACCATACAGAAAGCCCTCCAAGAACCATTACTCACAGATCAGAATCATCAAGTCATGGTGACAACAACTCAGGGGGAGCTTGAAGAAGATCTAGAGTTCACACTTAACGTAATATTGAACAAGAGGAAACATCAAGACCTTATCTTCCTAGACAAAGAGTATGGAACAGAGACCATCCCTTTGAGCTGATCATAGGTGATCCTGAAACAACAGTGAGAACTAGATGTTCCACACAGAATGAATGTCACTTCTTAGGGTTTCTCTTAGAAATGGAACCTAATAAAGTGGATGAGGCACTTGAAGATCCATATTAGGTTATTGCAATGCAAGAAGAACTCAATCAGTTTGAAAGGAAGAAGATATGAAAGCTGGTACCTCGACCAAAAGACAAGTCAATGATTGGCACCAATGGGTATTCAAAAATAAGTTAGATGAAGATGGAAATGTAACGAGAAACAAGGCCAGACTGGTAGCTAAAGGTTACTCTCAAGAAGAAGGAATAGATTATGATGAAACATATGCTCCGGTAGCAAGGCCTGAGGCAATCAGATGTTTCTGGCATTCACAGCACATTCAGACTTTAAAGTTTATCAAATGGATGTGAAAAGTGCATTCCTGAATGGAGAGTTAGAAGAAGAAGTGTATGTGGAACAACCTCCAGATTTTGAAGATCCAAGTCCGGTAAATTTTGTATAATTTCTATTCAAAGCTCTCTCTATATACTCAAGCAAGCACCAATGATATGGTATAACACTCTCTTAGAATTTCTACTTGAAAATGGTTTTACTAGAGGTGTTGTAGATAAAAATCTGTTTCATAAAATACATAAAACTGATATGATATTATTGCAAGTATATGTTGATGACATTATATTTCTTTCTACTAATGATGATCTTTATAAGAGATTTTCTAAGCTAATGCAGAGTAAGTATGAAATGAGCATGATGGGAGAGTTGAACTACTTTCTTGGACTTAAGTGAGTCAAAGGAAATATAATATATTCATTTGTCAATCCAAGTACATCATAAAACTACCCCAAAAGTATAATCTAGAAGATTCAACTCCAGCAAAGACACCAATGCCAACAGCTTCTAAGCTTTATCTAGACAAAACCGGTAAGAAGGTTGACATTACAAGTTATAGAGGTATGATAGGCTATTATTATATCATACAAGAAGTACGTTAGATAGTATGTTTGCAACATGCTTATGTGTTAGATTTCAAGCTGAACTTAAAGAGTCTCATCTTATAGCTATTAAACAAATCTTAAGGTATCTTAAGGGAACTCTAAATCTTGGTATTTGGTACCTCAAAAGAACAGGTTTTGACCTTGTTGGATATATAGATTCAGATTTTGCAGGTTGTAAGATCGATCAAAAATATAATTCCGGAAGTTGTCAGTTTCTTGGAAAAAGTTGGTATCCTGGCATAGCGAGAAACAACACTCAGTATCCACATTAGCTGGTGAGGCTGAATATATAGTTGTTGGAAGTTGTTGTGCTCAAATCTTGTGGATGAGGAACCAACTCTAGGATTTATTTTTTTGTCAACTCTTCTAAGCATGCATCTGATGGAGTTAGAGTAGGATTTTTAGAGCCTTCACGTCGTGTATGGCAATGAGCCAACCTGGACCATGAGAGCTTTTTCCTCCATATATTAGTTCTTTGATACTGTCAAGTGGTTTTGATGAAGTGAGCTTTTTCTCAACCGTTTTCGACAAAAAAATATAGACAGCTGTTTTAATCAATAATGGACATTGGACTTGGAAGATAAAACACAGATTTAGGGATTGAATAAATTATAAATTACTTACAGTTCTGAAGTTGGAAACAATGAATTGTTATTTTACTTGCGTCCAGGATTGAGCTTCCAAGTTTTAACAAAAAGATGTATATCTGATTGTTGCACATCTGATGGCTACGCATCTGATGTTTGCGCATCTGCAACCATTATTTTTATAAAAAAATAAAAACACAATAATTAGCAAATCACCCCATCTACCAATAATTATATATATTAATTTCAATTGCGAATATCAAATTAATTAAATTCCCCAAGATAATACTATGTATATAATCAATTTTTAATAAATTTCAATCAATTGATATATTACGGACTCAATATATTTTAATCATTTTTTAGCTTATTTTTATAATACGATTGTTAGGAATATGTTGTGTACTTGATGATAAGTTAAACAAAACAACTTAGTAGATTTAATTTAGTGAAATTGTAGCTTTCAAACGGATGATCTTTAACATCCTTTGAAAGAGTAACTTATGTATTAACAAGTCTTGTAACACATTTCTACATACTACAATGCCTTTAAGATCTAGAAGTTGTAGGATGTTCAAAGTCATGTTGACTACTAGTGTGATATGCAAAATAAGTTGGTTATCTGTAAATATTATATGCCTTGTAATTTTGAATAAGTGAAATAGAGTTAACTGCTATGGAAGAATTTTAACAGATGATTTTATAATGCTTCGATGGATGACCCAAGTCACATTCAACGGATGATCTAGTGAAGCTTCGACGGATGATTCAACACAGTTTCAGTGGATGATCCAATGAAGTTTCAACAAATGTTCTAATTCAAATTGCAGTTGATAGTGACTTGACAGTCACATGGGTTGATTAGCTGCAAATGGAATGTGGCAGCCTATTTACGGGTTTTAGAGAACAAAGAAGCATTTCCATTGCCATGCTAACTTGAAGATATTCAAAGATGCTTGATAGAGAAATGAAGAAGCATGTAACTAGACTAAGAAATATTTTGTCTTATTTGTTTGTCTTTTTATCATGTAACTTGGTGATATATAAACCAAGGGTAGAAATTAGAAAAGTATGAAGTAAGTAAGAAATTTACCAGAAAAGTAGATAAAGTTGTATCTATAAAGAATTTCTCTGTTTTTTGTAAGTTCTACTTGTAAGAAGCTGTGTACAAATTTTGTATCACATAGTTCTCGAATTTATATATATCTCTGGTGGAAAAGTTCAATCCACCAGAAAGTTTATAAATACTTGTGTTTAATTACTTTGTGTTTGATTTCCTCAATATTTTCATTCCAAACTTTAGCTAAATCAAACACGATTTTATATTTAAGATAGAACAGTTCTTAAAATCAATAAAAAACCAAAATTACATTCAACCTCCCCCCTTCTATAATTCATTATTAGATTGTTTGGGAATAACAATTGCTATCAGAGCAAGCTCTTGAAGTACAATATAATCAAGAACTGTCAATGATGTTTGGGATACAATTCAAGTTTAACAATGCAATGGTATTGATGGTGACATGTTTAACAATATAATCAATTACAAAACTGTCAATGATGTTTGGGATACAATTCAAGTTATATGTGATAGAACTGAGCAAGTAAGGGAAAATAAAATACAACTTTTAATTCAGCAATATGAGCATTTTCATAGTGTAAAAAGTGATTCACTCACTGACATTTTTAGTAGGTTTCAAAAACTGGTAGATGCTCTAAAGCTGCATGGAAGAGTCTATCAGACAAATGACTCAAACCTCAAGTTCCTAAGATCTTTACCAAAGGAATGGAAGCCCAAGACAATCTCACTAAGAAACTCTCAAGATTACCAAGAATTTACCTTGGACATACTGTATAGGTTTCTAAAGACCTATGAGCTTGAAATAGAGCAAGATGAGAAGCTGGAGAAATGAAGGAAGAAGGGAGGATCCATTGCATTGGTTTCTGAGCAAGAGAGAGAGAAAGAGATAAAGGTAGAAGTTGTGGAATCTATAACAAACCCTAGAGTTTGTGAAGGCAAAGGAAAAGGGCTAGTAGATGAACATGAAGATCATCTTAGTCAAAATGATATGGATGACATAGATGAGCATCTGTATTTTCTATCCAGAAGATTTGCCAAGCTCAAATTCAAGAAGAATTTTGGAGCATCCAAGCCAAATAGAAACATGGCTGACAAGTCAAAATTCAAATGTTTCAAATGTCTTGAGTGGTCGTTTTGCTAGTGAATGTAGAAAGCCTGATTCTGACAGAAAGAAGTTTGAGCCTATGGATTATAAAAAGAAGTATTTTGAACTGTTCAAACAGAAGAAAAGGGCTTTTCCAACTCAGGAAAATGATTGGGCTGCTGATGGATTAAATGAGGATGAGGATAAAGCTATATCAATCTAGCACTTATGGCCAAATCAGATGAAGCAGAAGCCAGTTCTTCAAGCAATCAGGTAATCACTACCAATCTAGCACATTTATCTAAGGCTGAGTGTAATGATGTTATAGATGATATGTCAACATAAATATATCATTTGTATGTTACTCTCAAATCTCTCACTAAAGAAACACTAAGATTAAAGAGAACAATTTGTTTTTGAGTGAAAGAAATAATGTCTTAGAAAATCCATTTATTGAGTTTGATAAACTGAAATTAGAGTGTAAAATTTCCAAGAAAGAACTGACCGAATCTTTAAAGAACGAGGAGATTTTAATAAAGCAACTTGAATGAGAAGAGGAGGTAATTAAGGATTGGAAATCATCTAGACATGTCCGTGCTCAAATTACCAAAGTTCAAGGTATTGAGTCTTTCTGTGAGGAAGCCTGGAAAATGAGCAAAGAGAAACTAGATTCCAGTTTGGTAGAAGGACTCTCAACGGATGTGGATTCAACGGATAATGAAGATTATCCATCGAATGACAAAATGATCTATCCATTGAAAGAAAAAGAACAACATCCGTCAAGTGATAGGAAACTAGTTAGCAAAGCCAAGCTAGCTAAGTTAAATGAGAAATATAGATCAGTTTCTAAAAACTTTGTTACAGGAGAAATTAGTTAAATCAAGGGAAACAAGAGAGTAAAGGTAGGACATCTGTCAATTAAGCAATTAAATGACAGGTTGGAGAAAATGGAGGTTAAAGCAGAATAAAAAAGGATGAATAATAGGAATGAGAATGTAAGAATTAACAGGCATAACAACTACACACCTGACAAATATGCACCTAGAAAATCTGTGTAAAATGTGGTAGTGTTAATCATTTTTCTGTTAATTGCAAACTTGTTATGCCTGCTCCTATGTCTGCACCTCCTTCAGTTCCTAGTATGCCTATAATGCATGGGGATGTTATTCCTGCATATAATTTGAATGCACAGTTTGCTAATATGCCATTTGCATAAAATCCTTATTATGCTGCATTTAGTATGCTATAAATGCCATTTAGCATGGCATTATGGAATAACATGTTTGCACCTAGTATGCCATATCATGTTAACCAATATGTGCATGATAATACTGTAATGATAAATGGTTTTAAAGGCTCTACTCAAATGACTAAGGATGAATCTCAGATACCTAAGTCAAATGAGGACAAGCCTAAGAAACCTAAAAAAAGGCTAACAAGGTAGGACCCAAGAAAACTTGGGTACCAAAATCAACTTGATTTGATTTGGATGTGTGCAGGGAAACAAAAGGAATCTTTGGTATCTGGATAGTGGGTGCTCAAGGCACATGACTGGTGATTCCACCCTGCTCACTGAGTTCAAGGAGAGAGTTGGCACAAGTATAAGTTTTGGAGATGACAACAAGGGTTATACTGTGGGATATGGCTTGATTTCTAAAGACAATGTCATCATTAGGAAGTTGCCCTAGTGGATGGACTCAAGCATAATCTGTTGAGTATCAACCAACTTTGTGACAAGGGAAACTCAGTAACATTCAATTTTGAAGCCTGTGTTGTGACCAACAAGAAAAACAACAAAGTGGTTCTCACTGGAGTGAGAAAAGGAAATGTGTATCTAGCTGACTTCAACTCATCAAATGCAGAATCTGTCACTTATCTCTTTAGCAAGGCAAGTCAAGATGAAAGTTGTCTATGACACAAGAAGTTGTCCTATCTTAACTTCAAGACTATGAATGAAGTAGTCAGGAAAGATATGGTAAGAGGCATTCCTCAAGTACAATTCTCAAAGGATGGATTATGTGATGCTTGTCAAAAAGGAAAGCAGATCAAGGCATCATTTAAAAAGAAGCTTGATTCAATAATTGAAGAACCTTTAAAACTAATGCACATGGATTTATTTGGACCAGTCAATGTGTTGTCCATCTCAAAGAAAAGATACTGACTGATAATTGTGGATGATTTTTCAAAGTTCTCTTGGACATATTTTTTTAAATCCAGAGATAAAGCTAGTGAAATCATCATCAATCACATAAGGCAAGTCAACAATCATCCTGATCTCAAAGTTAGAAGAATCAGGAGTGACAATGGAACTGAGTTCAAGAATTCTATGATGAGAGTGTTTTGTAAAGAGAATGGGATCATGCATGAGTCCCACTACCACTCTCCGGCCTCCCGAAGGGCTTCCCAAGTTCGACCATAGTGCCAAAATTTAGCGGAACCTCCGGCAAATTTTTCTGGCAAACTTTTTTGACCATTTTCCGAAAGTGGTAATTTTTAGCTTCTTCTTTGAGTTTCTTTTATTTGAGATTTGTAGTTAATTTCCCTACTTCATCTCAAGATCTAATACTAGATCTCCTATAAAGAAGGTTTTCAAAGGAAAGAGAAAAAAGATTCGAACTCGGATTTTTTCAAATCCAGATAAAGCCAGTGAAATCATCATCAATCACATAAGGCAAGTCAATAATCATCCTGATCTCAAAGTTAGAAGAATCAGGAGTGACAATGGAACCGAGTTCAAGAATTCTATGATGAGAGTGTTTTGTGAAGAAAATGGGATCATGCATGAGTTCCACTACCACTCTCCGGCCTCCCGAAGGGCTTCCCAAGTTCGACCATAGTGCCAAAATCCAGCCGAACCTCCGGTGAATTTTTCTGGCAAACTTTTTCGACCATTTTCCGAAAGTGGTAATTTTTAGCTTCTTCTTTGAGTTTCTTTTATTTGAGATTTGTACTTAATTTCCATACTTCATCTCAAGATCTAATACTAGATCTCCTATAAAGAAGGTTTTCAAAGGAAAAAGAAAAAAGATTCGAACTCGGAATTCGAATAAGTATTTGATTTTCAAAAAGAAGCTTTAAAAGAAGAAGATCTATAATATAAAAGTACTTAAATCTCAATAACTCCTCACGAGTGAGATTTTATAAATCTCTATAACTCCTCACGAGTGAGATTTCATATTTGACATGTCACGCCCCCAACTTAACCAGCAAATTTAAATATAACTATTACAACATTTTTAAAAGAAGTAAACATAACCAAATCCAATATCTTACAATTTAGGGTTTGGAACAACCCAACACTAACATCTATTACAACTGATTTTAAATATCGAGTCCTCACACAAAACTACTATCTCTTATTCTACCTGAGCTCGAACATAAGCATCAGCATCACAGGTCTTACGGGCGGTCTGCTTGAATCTAATCATAGCTGCTAGCTGTAATATCAGGGTAAAGCATGGAGTGAGCCAAATGCTCAACAAGTGCTAAACAGTACGATACAAAACATAAATCGAGATATACATTAAAGAATGACAATGGGAAGACATAACCAATGATAACGAGAGATAAAACTTTGGGTGAGGGCATCATTTTGCTTGTATCAAAACAATTTCAAAACCATATCTTAATCAAAATCATTTTATGACGCTACGGATTACAGCCGGTGATCAGCCGCGAAGTAATCCCGAACCTCGCTGGGTTCTAGAACATTAATGGGAATCCTTAGGCAACTTTTAAGCCTAATATAAGTGTGGAAAGGACTCGCGTCTCAGTCCAGAGCCACTATTCAAAGAAAACATTTATCCCCCTTTGGGACTGAAAACCCACATTTTATTTATTTCAAAAACTGATGCCGAATTATAACAAAATCTCTTTTAACAGTAAACATTTTTTTCAAGGGATTATAGATCAACTCGAAACACGGGAAATATGGTACTAAATCTCAGGGCCATGATTCACAAAACTTTACTCTATTAGGGTAACTAAAAGGTTTTCATATGTCAAAACTTGGACAAGGAAATTTAGTGAGGCTAATGGATAATATGAAGGGGTAATGTCAAACTGGGCTTAAAACAATGGTTTCTCGTCAAGGTACAGGTGTTGGATCATCAAGAAGATAAGCTTCATAAATACTAAGGGTGTTAAGGTATAAAGAAATGATCTTTAGCTCAGGATATATCAGAATTGTCAAGCTTTAGGATAAGAAAGAGGGGTATCAATCAATGAGGAATCACTTTGATAGATATCTGGCTTTCAGGATTCAAGGTAAGTTTCTATAGGGATTCAAGTATCAGGATGAGATATCAATACTTAGGAATCATCAGCATGTTAATCAAGAGAATCAACCAAGAGTTATAACTACCCTCTCTTTTATCATGGCATTCAAATTACTTTGATATACTATCATGATATGACTTTTGAACTATTTGCAATACGTACTCGAGGGTTCATGGCATTTTTATATGATTCAAAGATAAACAAAAGATACGCTTGATTTAAATATATCAAAATGACTCAAGATAATTGCATCGATATATATGAACTATTTACAGTGAATATGAAAGACAGGTTGAATCACTTGCCTTGAGAAAGGCTAGTCTGGTCTGACTGGTAGGAGCAACTGGAAGCTTCACTCGACCTTTATGGCAAGTGTACCCTCGTCTCGAGATCTTACATAAATAATAATAATAATCCTCATTATAATATATTCTCACCAACTTAACCTATTTACAACCCGAATTTAAACACGGATGGCACTTAGGCCTATATGCACTTAATTTATATTCACCTTTAAATTATAATTGCACACACATAGCCACGTAATCACATATCATATATTAATACCAATAACACCATATACACCATAATGCAACACTAGGCTTGGATGATCTCGACTCACAACTTAAGTCACTTGGTCGCTAAACTAGACAAAGTCTTCAAATTTTGGCTTCCTAACTCGATGTGCCTTTACTAAACTATCCAAGACCTATTGACCCTCACTTGGGCCTTTTTCTCTACTGACCTTATACTATCTTACAACTATGGTGGTCAACCTAAATCTCACTCCTAAGTGTTCTAAAACTATGTGATAAGTGAAAGTGCTCACTGGTGCAAATTTCAGAATGACATCTATGGTTTCTTGAGTGCATTAGACACCCTTAAACTATAGGTTTTCCTTCAAACCTTTTACACAAGACTCTCCTGACCTTAGGGCATCTCCCAAACTTGATGTGGCTCAAAGGCCTGGCTTGGGCCTTCTTGGGCCTAAGCTTAAAGTCCAAGGTTCCCCTGTTTTTCTGGGCAGAAAACACCCTGACTTGAATTAACTTGTGACACATGGTTCTAACTCATATCCTATGAACTACGGTTGGAAAAACTTCTCTGACACTCCCTCTAACTAAGGCCCAACAGGGCCTAATGAGGGCCTACTCATGACATGGTCAAATCTCCCTATTTCTAAGTTGCAACAAAACTGTCCCCTGCTGGACAGATTTTGCTATTCTACTTGTGCACCTAACTAAACGACATGCAAACCTCCAACCAACACCTAAAACCTTTTATATACTCCCAATACTAACTTCTGGTGTCTTGGGCTTCAAAGTGCACATCAATAACATGGTCAAAACTCACTCTAAACCTCAGGGTACTAAACTGATTTTCTGTAGAAACTATAACTCTCCTTTCTCCAAGGTTTTGACTTGACAAACTCAACCACCAACAACCCAATACCCAAACCAAGACTTAAACATGGTGATCTACTGAACTAACTCCCTTATACTCAAAATAATCTTGGTGGAGATCATCCTTACCTAAGGTACATCATGGCAAAGTAAAGGAAATCACATTTCACAACTCACAAATCATCAAGTTTTTGAAATTATCAAGTTGTATATTCTTTATAACATATACACGAATTATTACCATACATGAGCATTAATCAATATTAACACCTTATTTCTACTGAAATTAAAGCTTACTAACAACATCTTTCCAAATGATCAAAATCTTATAACATTCTAAGAGAAATCCACATGCATGCATGTCTTCAAGTTTTACCAACCAAAGCAACATATTTTCTAAATATATTTCACCATGAAATTGACATGCAAGCCTAGAATAAGCTATATCTAGATGATCACTTAGCATGCAAAGAGTTTCATTAAATTTTCACTACAAGATTCATGCCATTATCACATAAACATACAAAGATTGAACGAAGCAACAAGAATGATCTCAAGGACCATTCATTCGGCTCCCTTAAGGTCATGGCCGAATGAAATGGAAGGGAAATGGCCATTCAACATCAAGAGTTTCCTTCTCAAGACTTGGCACTTCACCATTCCTTCTAGTCCTCTCAAAAACAACCTTAAATCCATAAGAATCAAGATTGTACTTTGAGTTCCACTAGAACCTTAACATGCAACCTTAAAACTTAAACTTTTTACTCAAAACTCCTTGAAATATATGTGATCATGATATGGGAAGTAGTATTTACTTGTATAGAAGGTGGGATCTTGGTTGAGGAATGAAGAAAATGGGGAGGGGGTTGGTCTCGGCTAAAACCCGAGAGTGAGGGGGAGGAGGGCCGAGAGTGAGAGAGGGAGGAGGGAGGGAGGAGAAAGTGTGGTATGAGTGGAGTGAATGATCATGCCATTTGCTTGTTTTATAGTTTTTGATTTGACAAAATGTGAGTGGGAATGAGAATTGACAAGACTAACCTTCCAATTAGACTTGGATCATTTTGCATGCAAGGGCAAAGAAGAAATTTGGCTAGTAAAATAAGAGTTAGTGGGGTTGGAATTGTCTCTTTAGCCCTTTAAATTGAATAGAAAAGGATTTGAATGCAAGGGCAACCATGTAATTTGCTAATTATGACAACTAAAATTTATAAAGATTTATTTTATAAAATAAAATACAAGTTCAAAAATTATAAAATTTATACCATAAAATAACTTGGATTTTTAGAAATTTTATAAAACCACTTTTGAAATTTGTGAACAAAATAACTTTTAAAAAGAAATTTATTCAAGGTTTAAAATATTCGTTATAAATCAAAAATAAAAGAAATAAATAAACTTTTGCTTTGAAAAATCATATACCACATAACGCAAATTTAAGACGCAGAAATTCTCATTCACACAAGCATACAATAGTTGAATATATTGGCATTCGGTTTTAAAATTGCACCAAATTTACAAATAGTATTACACGAAAATGCCGGTTGTAACATGACAAACCTCGCGAGTTGGCCAATTACTTGCACTTTATTTATCTCGATCTTGACAAACATATTTCGTGAATATAGAAATAATTATGAAAAGTATCGTATAATCCTTATGAACATCTCTAGTGTTCCGTGGGATTATAAATCGATCAATAGTAAGCTTCATAATGTTTTCAAATATTAAAGACGGATTAAATCACACTAGTTGGATAATTACTTGCACTTTATTTATCTCGATCTTGGCCAACGCATAGTGTAAGAACCCTGATTTTTCTAATATTTTAAAACTTCAGTGAATAGTTATTGGAACTAATTATGTAATATGTATGGAGTTCATCACAAATATGAATAGTGAAATTTTGGAAATCTGAGATCATATTCTTGTTTATCGAGGAAAATAAGTGAATGTAAAAGCCGTCGGAATTCGAAGATTCACGATTATACTACGTGTTTTCGTATCCGTAAGGAATGGCATAGAACCGGGAATACTACGTGGGATAAACATTATATTAAGGTGTCTCTATGATCAAGAGAAAGGAATAGGATTGGTTAAAGGATAATAAGCGATAAAAGAATTCACTAGGAAACGAAATGTTATGAGAGTAAACTATAGGAATGGAACGACAATCGTGTGTACGACAAATAATCGAATGAGAAATTAATTCCATGCAAGTTGGCCATGCAAAACCAAGCTAACTAGTAGTTAGGAGATGTAACTGAGGAATTAGAAGCTAACTAGAATAGTTAGTGGAATAGTAAGTGAATAGTAAGTGAATAGTTAACGAATAATAATTGGGAGACAAGAAGGTACAAGGCCATACCTCCCCATTTCTACTCATCTAAAATTATCAACTAAGCCATTTCTTTTGCTGATTATTATGCCCATATATACACACTATCAAACCCATCTTATACACTCCCACGCTTCAACAAAAATCAAGCCAAACCCCCTCATCCCCCTCATTCTCTCGGCTGTTTATGCAGAAATGGAGGGAGAGCCCTCTTCCTCACTTCACTTCTCCATCCTTCCCTCTATTAAAAATTCTACAAAAATTCAAAAATCTTCCTTACATCCTAGTAAAGGTATTTCTATGATTTCATGGCAAAATTCTTAATGGTTTGTGAGAAACAAATTCTTTAAGTTCAAGAACTTTATGGACTGTTTTGACTAATATGGTTTCTTGGTTTTGTTTCTTAAGGATCTAGCCCTTCTAAGTGTTTTACAAGCAAACCAAGCCCTAATCATCTTAGTACTAACCCTCCTAGTGCTCAAGAAGGTATAACTTCCAACTCTTTAAAGTTTTAAGGGTGGGTTTAAGAGTTATTTGTGATGTAGTGTCAAGATCAAAAAGTTTGTGTATGTGTAAGGTTGTTTTGTTCATATTCTTGCTAAGTACTTGAGTTTTTGAGTTGTGATTCTTGTATGTGATGCTAGATAAAGTATATAAGGTGTATGTGGGTGGATCTTGAGAAGTAAAAAGTGTTGTGTTGGTCATAAGTAGTGATTGTGTCAAGAACAAGTAGTAGAAATGGAATGTGGAGCCTATTGCACTTGGTCTGCATTCTTCAGTATATTCGGCCATGTAAATGTTTGAAACTTGTGAGTCACTGGCCATTACTGGGTATATCTTGATTTTTAGTTTCTGTACATGTGTGGATCGTCATGAGGGGATTTACGGTTTAGGAGTTATGACCATTTTAGTGTAGAGCGTTCATACGAAAAGCCAATTACACATAGGCCACTTGCATGATGATTTTGAAAGGCTAAAAATAATTTCGGAATCTTGGAAAAATCATGATAAGTAAATAATGCAGCAAGGAAGACTGTCCAAAAATAATTTTAAGGAAATATTAAATTTTCGATTTTATAAAAATGTTTTAGTGAAGTGAATCAATAACAGCGTACTTACTAAGATCATTGGTTATTGATTTTAGATCGCCGACAAAAGCCCCGAGACCATACCGCTTCTAGCACTCGAGGCAAGTTTATGAAACCCTAACACAAATTATCCATGCTATATATACTGTTGTGATATTGATGCCATGATTTACAGTTTGAAAATATATGCTTGTCTGTGATATCAATACATTCCAATTACGTGATTGTTTACAAAAACAAACTTCGTTTTATACGAGTATGAGAAATTGAAACGTAATTTTAATATAATACAAGATAGTGGGAGTCGAAGATATTTTTAAATTGATTTCATCCCGGAACGAGCCGAACGCGGAAGATTTCGATTTCAATAAACAAAGTACTTTCGCGAAACATACATATTTAGCGAACGATTGAGATTTGATTTATAACTAAAAGAGATAATCGAATATTCACTCAAGGGATATCCTACTTGATTATTTATTTATAAGTAATACCTAAAGAGTTACTAAAATATCCGGAAAATATTTAATGAGATATTGAAAAGTTTTTAAATCAATTCACTCTATCTAAAACGTATGTAACCATTCAAAGGATAATTATAAGATGTCAAAGTCTTAAGTATTTAATTAAGATTTTTATCAATTCATTGAACCTTATTGAGAAAGATTTTGTACTTAAGGTTTTATCAATTCATTGAACCCTTCTTAAAAATATTATGAGACCGTAAATATTTAATATTCCATACTTCTAAAAATCATTTAAAAATAGACATAGTTCCCAAGGATACTTTCTAAATTATTCACAATTCTTGGAAGAGATTAATCATCTGAAACTTATCAAAACCTTAGGGAACTTAGTCTAGAAGCATACGGATTTTGCTTCCTTGCTCAATGAAAAAATAGTGAACAATATATATAAAACTCTACTACGGTTAAGGGTTTGAAAATGATTTTAAATTCAAAACTCCGACAACTCCCAAGGATCAATTGTTTAAAAGTGATGAATAAATCATATTATTTAAAGGTCAACTAAGAACGATCTATTCCTTCGACAAAGGATTTTATGTAAATGATATAATTGTTTTGGGACTGGAATGTGGCCTGCCCGGCACGGGGAGGTATCGGGTAGTGACCAAGCGCGGAGTGGCGCAGTATACAGTTATATGGTCTCTGTGACCATTGACTTTCGGACTTGCACGGAAATGGGCAACCATCGTGTAATGTCTTGATAAGCCCAAGGGTGGCTAGGTTTGTATTCCTTCTACTAGTAGAGAAAATTTCGTATTCGGCTGATCACCAGTACGTGGTTTATTCCAGTATAGTCCCTTTCCTCCATTTTGGATAAATTGTTGTGAAATCTACAGCAAAAAACCGATAAGGCTGAGTTTTAAATAAGGTTGTTGATGAATATATATCACATCCATTCGAGAATCTTGGTTCAAGCATCATATTGAGACTTTGAGATGAAAAGAGTACGAGTATAAACTGATTAAACTGATACATTTAAAGTTGAGTTTTTCATAAAATTGACAAGTATATAAACTCTTAGAAACCTTGGATATACAATGCTTAATGGTTTTTTTCCCTAAATGATCATATTTTAATAATGGATATATATATCTTGCTGAGCATTAGTGCTCACTCTTGCTTTTATAAATATCATATTACAACAGATTACCAGCATGGCCCGAACCAGGACGACTGCCCGCAAGCGGGTAGGGGACGCATGTGAGTACCGTAGACTGTTCGTCCGCCAGCCACCTCAGGTAGACGAGTAGAGATAGTTTCCTTTTGAGTACTTGAACCAAGACTATTTATGACCCGAGCCAGTCTCATGTAGAGTTGTTCTCGGTGTTCACTCTTTTGAGATAATTTCCTTTGGTATGTAATAACTTAAATACTTTAACGTTAATTTAGTAATGTTTCTGAGCATATAACCTGTGTACGTGTGAGTTTGGTTAAAAGGTCGAGTAATGATGTGAAAAAAAGGATTAATTATTTATAAGACAATATTAAGTGATCGTAACAACCCGAATTCCCGACCTTGAATTTGGGGGTGTTACAGAAATGGTATCAGAGCCCTAGGTTATAAGCCTAAGAAACATTAGGGTGAATTAACTGAATCAATGAACTAGAACTCACGTAGAGTTCGTAGTCGGGCTACGAGGGTAGCACTGACATTAAGAACCCTTAGGGGTGATTTAAGTATCCAAGGATAGTAATGCGTGTGTTAAATGACTTGTAGGTACCCAATGTGTTAGACCCTGAGGCTGTAGAGGCGTACGAGAGAGAGCATGATGAGGCCCTTTTAGCTGAGACCGAGGTAGCTGACCCTGCCCCCACTGTGGGCTTAGAGGTATTCGAGTACCCGGAGACTGACCCTGAGGAGGACCCGGAGGAGGACCCCACTGAGCCAGACACTGAAATAGCCCCTCTTGAGGATATTCCATACGGCAGCACGGAGGTTCCATCTCCAGACATGATGAGGGTGGATGTGCATCAGAGGTCGATAGAGCGTTTGTTAGATCGGATCACAGCAGCCCAGTCTCGAGTCGCTGAGCTCGAGAACAAGACGGGAGTAGCAGATTTGATGGATAGGATGATAGCTCTGCAGGCCAGAGTCACTGCACTGACTGAGGAGTTAGAGGCAGAGTTAGGGGCAGCCACCCCAGTGAGGACACCCACCCCGCCCCCTGTACCAGTTAGTCCCACACAGACTGAGACCGATGACGGCATGGACCCTATTCTTGACGGTGTGGCAGCAACTCCTGCAGATTCCCCACTATCACGAATGGGTGGTAGGTCGCTATGCTACTGATCTGACAGCGGCCGAAGCCCGTATTGCCGAGCTGAGGGACCAGCTTTCCATCGAGCGGCACATGAGGATAGAGGCCCGAGGCAGGCGAGGATACCTCAGCGCCCGACGCGTGCGCAGGACCATTCGCCGCATAGAGCAGAGGACCATCGGTAGGATTCACCGCTTATCCCCACTGCGTGACTTGGTGAGTAGGTGCGAGGTTATCAGGATTGTGGTCCACGCTAGGAGGCGGATTCGTGATGTTGCTCATGGCTAGTGGACACTGTTAGTAGTTGGTTATTGTTCCTCAGCGGTGGTACTTAGTTGTTTAATGATAGTTATTTTGGTTGTTATCTTTGATAGTGCCACCAGCTAAGGACTATTGTATTAAGGAAAATTGTACTTTTATTATTCAGTATGTTGTACCCAGACCTGACATATGGCCAAATTATGTATAATTATCGTGTTGATTAGTTGCGGTTTCTAGATTGTGGTTTAATTTTCTTTCATACCTGTATAATTATATACTGTCATAATAAATCAGGAAGCATAAGGATTGGCAAATGAAAACAACCTAAATAAGTTTATGTAACAGGAAAATGCCGCCAAAGAGAATAGTAACAAGAACTCGCCCGGCTGCATCTGGCAGCCAGGGCAGTAATAATGAACAAGGGCATCGAGCACAGACCCCACCATTAAGAATTAACGAGGAACGAAATGAGTATGATGATGAGGACTATGAAGAGTCAGAGGCTGAAGATACTCAGGGGATGGAAATGCCAGTGAACCCTATCGAGCAGTTTGTAGAATTTCTGAGGCAAAACTTGCAACAGAAACGACCACCCCAGCAGCCCCAGCAGGCCATGGCTAATGAGTTTAAATCTTTCAAGTCGGTCAAGCCCCCAGAGTTTCACGGTGTTGCTGACCCAGTTCAGGCCAGGGCTTGGATGAAAGAGGTAGAAAAGACCTTTGAGCGAATTGGCACTGAGGAAGCCCACAAGACTAATTTTGCCACATATCTCTTAAAGGGTGAGGCTAACTATTGGTGCGAAGCCAAGAAAAATATGGAGCCCCGAAGGATTGTTACTTCGGAAAGATTCACTGAGTTGTTTTTAAAGAAGTATGTCCCGAAGTTTATGGAGATTCAGATGCAGCGAAAGTTCTCAGAGTTGAAACAAGAAAATATGAGCGTAGCGGAATATGAAGCTAAGTTCACAAAATTGTCGAGGTTTGTGCCACAACTAGTGGGCACCGAAGAGAAAAAGGCTGAGAGATTTCAACAGGGATTGAAGTAGTGGATTCAGAATAAGCTGGCAATTCTGGAGATAACTGACTATGCCACCCTAGTGCAGAAGGCCACAATAGCTGAAACAGGGAGTGAAATGAGCCAGAAAATGAAGCAAACTAAGAAATGAAAGATTGAAAAGGATCACCACGTTAGAGGATTTGATTAGCTAATTTGAAAAGTTAGAGATTGAGGTCAAGGTCATTGAGCCAGGGACCGAAGGCTTGTATGAGATGGTTATGCAATCGGAGCTACTGGAAAAGATTAGGCGATGCCAAGAAATAGTGTTGAGGGAGAACAAGGAACTGTTAAGAGGAGAGGAGGCCAAGTGTGACCCAGACGAGAAGGGAATTAGGAGGCATGCCTACAGGATATGGGTCCCTAACGTCCAAGAACTAAAGGATGAAATTTTATGTGAAGGACACAACTCTAGATATACGGTCCACCCAGGAAGCACCACAATGTACCAAGATTTGAAAGAGTACTACTGATGGCCTAACATGAAGAAGGATGTAGCGGAGTGGGTCAGTAAGTGTATGACCTGTCAGAGAGTAAAGGCAGAACACCAGCGACCAAGCGGACTCTTGCAACCCTTAGAAATTCCGATGTGGAAATGGGAGCATATAGCTAATGATTTTGTGGTAGGATTACCCCTAACTAAGACTAACCGTGATGCAATATGGGTAATTGTAGATTGACTAACCAAGTCAGTACACTTTCTTCCAATCAAGGAAACCTACACAGTGGATAGATTAGCGGAGCTATACATTAAGGAAATTGTGGTAAGGCATGGAGTGCCAGTAGCTATCGTATCTGACCGAGATCCCCGATTCAACTCCAGATTTTGGAGGAGCTTTCAGGAATGCCTAGGAACCAAACTAAACATGAGCACCGCTTACCATCCGCAAACAGATGGATAAAGTGAGCGAACCATTCAGACATTGGAGGACATGTTGAGAATGTGTGTAATTGATTTTAAGGTTTCTTGGGATGAACACCTGTCTTTGATAGAGTTTGCCTACAACAACAGTTATCATGCGAGTATCGGAATGCCCCCATACGAGGCGTTGTATGGCCGAAGGTGCCGTTCGCCCTTGTATTGGGATGAAGTTGGTGAGAGAAAGTTACTAGGTCCCGACTTGGTGCAAAGGACAAGGGACATAGTTCAATTAGTCAGAGGACGCATAGCCGCAGCCCAAGACCGACAGCGTAAATATGCCGATCTGGCACGGAAGGACAGAGAGTATGAAGTGGGTGACCAGGTATTTCTGAAAGTGTCACCATGGAAAGGATTGATGAGATTTGGGAAGAAGGGGAAGCTGAGCCCCCGTTATATTAGACCTTTCGAGATTCTAAGACGGATAGGACCTGTGGTATACGAGTTAGCTTTACCTCCAAATCTTCAGCAGGTTCATAATGTTTTTCATGTATCAATGTTGAGGAAGTATAATGCGGATGCCAAACATATAGTGGAGCATGAGCAAGTAGACCTTCAACCAGATCTGTCCTATGTTGAACAGCCAGTCGAAATCATTGACCGAAAAGAGCAAGTACTCCAGAATAAGAGTGTCAATCTAGTCAGAGTCTTATGGATTCATCACAACGTCGAGGAGTCGACTTGGGAATTAGAGAGTCACATGCAAGAAAAGTACCCCATCTATTTGTGGATTGATTTCGGGACGGAATCCTTTTAAGGGGGGAGACTGTAAGAACTCTGATTTTTGTAATATTTTAAAACTTCAGTGAATAGTAACTGGAACTAATTATGTAATACGTATGGAGTTCATCACAAATATGAATATTGGAATTTTGGAAATATGAGATCATATTCTTGTTTATCGAGGAAAATAAGTGAATGTAAAAGCCGTCGGAATTCGAAGATTCACGATTATACTACGTGTTTTCGTATCCGTAAGGTCTCTATGATCAAGAGAAAGGAATAGGATTGGTTAAAGGATAATAAGTGATAAAAGAATTCACTACGATACGAAATGTTATGAGAGTAAACTATAGGAATGGAACGACAATCGCGTGTACGATAAATAATCGAATGAGAAATTAATTCCATGCAAGTTGGCCATGAAAAACCAAGCTAACTAGTAGTTAGGAGATGTAACTATGGAATTAGAAGCTAACTAGAATAGTTAGTGGAATAGTAAGTGAATAGTAAGTGAATATTTAGTGAATAGTAATTGGGAGACAAGAAGGTACAAGGCCATACCTCCCCATTTCTACTCATCTAAAATTGTCAACTAAGCCATTTCTTTTGCTGATTATTATGCCCATATATACACACTATCAAACCCATCTTATACACTCCCACACTTCAACAAAAATCAAGCCAAACCCCCCCCCCCATCCCCCTCATTCTCTCGGCTGTTTATGCAGAAAAGGAGGGAGAGCCCTCTTCCTCACTTCACTTCTCCATCCTTCCATCTATTAAAAATTCTACAAAAATTCACAAAGCTTACTTACATCCTAGTAAAGGTATTTCTATGATTTCATGGCCAAATTCTTAATGGTTTGTGAGAAACAAATTCTTGAAGTTCAAGAACTTTATGGACTGTTTTGACTAACATAGTTTCTTGGTTTGTTTCTTAAGGATCTAGCCCTTCTAAGTGTTTTTCAAGCAAACCAAGCCCTAATAATCTTAGTACTAACCCTCCTAGTGTCAAGAAGGTATAAATTCCAACTCTTTAAAGTTTTAAGGGTGGGTTTAAGAGTTATTTGTGATGTAGTGTCAAGATCCAAAAGTTTGTGTATGTGTAAGGTTGTTTTGCTCATATTCTTGCTAAGTGTAAGGCATATGTCATAGCCTATTTGTATATTCGAGGATTTAACTCAACTCAAATAAGAATGTAATAAGTAAATAGTGGATCTACCGTCAAAGAGATCTCGCAAAGTAATATCTGTCAAAGGATTCAGAAACAAGGTTCATCTACAGACTTGAGGAATTTATTCACTGGAAGAAGTTCAAGAAATTGATCATGCCTCAGTGATATAAATCAAGGTTGTGGATTTAATCAAGTGACAGAGATCTCGTTAGGGTATTAATTAATTACAAGGATTTAGTCTGAAGAAAATCAAGAGTATCAAGGTCAAGGCTTGAAGAAACATCACGGAAGTTAGTCACTCATGAACCAGACAGTACATCGAGTGTCAACATTGAAGTGGTGGAATTGATTCATAATTGACAGTGATTTTCAGAAGATTTTCAGAAGAATGGTTGCTGCTCAAGATTAGTATTAATTCTCTATTAATTAATTAAGTCATATAATTTAATTAAGAAAATAAATTATATCTGTAAAGATTAATTTATTGATTAATTGAAATAATTGATTAATTAATTCTGAATTAATATTAAGGTTTTTCAGAATTTTAATTGGATTAAAATCTGCATTAAATCAGCAAGACAATTGAAAATGAACTAGCATGACAATCAGGATTGTCATACCGATTGTCATGCCAGGTCATTTTCAATAGTCTCACCGAAAGTTACACTGGGAGGAGGATTGTCTTGCTAGTTCATTCTGATAGTCTTGCTAGTTCATTTGATTGTCATACCGAAAGTCTTGCTAGTTCATTCTGATTGTCTTGCTAGCTCTAAAGATAGTCCTACCGATTGTCTTACTGAGCCAAAGGATTGTCATGCCAGCTCTATTTTCATTCAGCTGAATTGATTAAAAGAAGCAGAAGCATTCATTCTTCATCATCCACAAAAATAGAACCCGAGAACAAAAGAAAAAGAAGCAGAAAAATATTTCATCTCATCTGCAAACTTCAAGATCAATTTCTAGATTGTAAAGTTAAATCCAAACCGCTAGAAATCTTTATCTTGTTCTTGTGTAACAATCTAGCGGATCAAAATCCCTAGAACTTAATCTCAAATTGCGTTTAGCATTTGAATCTTTTTATTGCAAAAATAGAAAAAGTTCATGTCGAATTTATTCTAGATTTGTGATAATTAATTTGAGATTAATTCTTTGTAATCGATACAGTTGTTGTAACACCATTCAAGTTTAATAATATTCTTATTTAATTTGAATTTTGTTTCACATTTTTATTCCGCATTTAATTCGATTATTCGGTACTATTTGTATTCAACCCCCCCTTCTACAAATACATTGGGACCTAACAATTGGTATCATAGCCTTCTGATTAACGAACAAATCAAGATCCTAGACTTTTGTGATTTTTCAACTCCTTGAATTTTTATTCATTCAAAAATTCATAATGACTTCACAAAAAGTTGGAGCCGTTAAAATTTCACAATTTGATAAAGAGAATTATATTATGTGGAAGAAGAAGATGCTCTTGTTTTTACAAGTGGCAAATCCCAAATATTCAAACTTGTTAAAGAAGGGGATAAAAACTCCGATGGTTATTAAACCGGAGGTGATAGTAGATGATGTTGTGATCACCAAAGCCAGAACATATCCTAAAGATCTTGAAGATTTTACTTTTGATGAAAAGGAAGAAGCCTCCTTGGATGCCAGCCTTCAATTAATTTTAATTGATTCCCTTGATCCCTTGATGAACAGACATGTGATGAACTGTAAAAATTCCAAACACATGTGGGAAACTATTGAGGTGATCAATGAAGGCACAGAGGAAGTTAGGGAGAACAAGTTGGAGATCCTAACCTCTGAGTATGAATATTTTAAATCAAATCCAGGAGAAGGAATTACTGAAGTGTTTGAGAGGTACAATGCGTTGATCAACAACCTGAACATAAATGGGAAATATTATTCAATCAGGGAGGTCAACAAAAAGTTCCTTTTAACACTACCAACTCATCTTGAACATAGAATCACTGCCATTAGAGAAGCTAGAGATCTGAGTGAGATTTCTTTGGACAGGCTCTATGGAGTGTTAAAAACCTATGAGTTGGAGCAGATTCAACAGAAGGAAGCCTACGGGAAGGATAGAATGGTCAGCACATCTACTGCACTTGTAGCTGAAGGTCAACAACAACAGCAATCTCAATAATTGGAGAGAATGGTACAGTGTTCCAAGGCTGAGGAAAATATGTTAGTAGCAGAATATGATCCTCCTACTACAAATCAATCAAGTGATGATTTTTATTCCTTGGAAGAGCTGGAGCAATTGGAAGATGAGTCAATGGCCCAAATTGTCAAGAGATTCTCCCATGTCAGATTCAAGAGGAATCCCAAGCTTAAGTACAAGTCCAACTACAACAAATTCCAGAAAGGTGGATCTTCATCCTCTAACACCAGCAGTGGTGGATACAAAACAGGGATGGTTGATCGGAGCACCATTAGATGCTATAACTGCAATGAGTTGGGACACTTTGCCACAGAATGTAGGAAGCCAAAGCAAGTAAAAAAGAACTCTGAAAGGGCTTATTTGGCAAAGGGAAGAAGCTGCGATGATACTGATAGTGAAGATGAAGATGAAGGAAATATTGCTCTTATGGCTATTGATGGAAAAGCTTCATCGTCAAGAATAGAGGTAAAACTTTCTGATGCTGAAATGGTTTATCATCTAAGAGGTAACTTAGATTGTGCACGTCGTGATAATGAACTGTTAAGTTTACAGATCACAGACCTTGAGAAAGAGGTCAATGAATTAAGACTTGTGCAAATTAATCAAGACAAATTAAAAGATCAAGTATCTTTTCTAGAGAATAGAGTTGACTGTTATAGAAAACTCGAAACTATTCTCAAAGACAAGATCACCGGTCTTGAGACTAAGGTTAGAGCCTACTTCAATTCTTGTTCGAAGGCTAAAGAGTTCTACAGTAAGCAATCTGTTAATCAAATATCTGGAATAGGTTATGATTACAATGTTGCTATTGGAGAATTCGGCATAAACTCCCCTCCTCATGTCTGTGCTAAAGGGAGGGAAGTACCACATGTGCTTAAGGGTGTTGATGAACCCCTCTATAAACCATCAATTGCTGAACCATTTGATGCGACCTCTTCTGTTATTCAAGAAGAAATACGTGCTGAAGATCATGCTAATGAGAAGGTTGTTTCCAAGTCAAGTGTGTCGAAAGTTCCAGTCAAAGTTGTGAAAGCAACTGAGACTAACTCAGACACACATGAGTTGGATAACAAAAATGCCATGTCTGTCATGCATAAATTGCCTGCTATTAATCACTCTCATAAAGCATGTGGTGTTACTAATTGTATGTCTTGTGCTTTTAATATGATGTATGCTTATTTTAATGGTAAACATGTTTCTAATGATAAGACTACTCCTCGTCAGCATGTGAATAACAAGAAACATGATAGGTCTAATACTGCTAGTCCTTCTAAGGCTAGAAAGGAGACATTTGTGCCTAAGCCTAAACAGAAATTTGTTAAGGCTGTTTATAAGGTTAAATGTTCAGTCGTTGAGAAAGTTGAGACCATTAAAGTTAAAAATGTTGTTTTGCCTAACAAAGGACAATTCTACAAGTATGCCGGGCCCAACCAAGTTTGGGTTCCGAAGAAGGTCTAATCCATTTGTAGTGCAGGGCATTAAACAGGTGGAACCGGTAGTGTGGATTCTTGACAGTGGATCATCAAGACATATGACCGGAGATAGAGCCCTGCTATCAAATGTGGTTGAGAAAGCTGGCCCCCTGATTACCTTTGGAGATAACAGCAAAGGTTTATCTGAGGGATATGGCTGTTTGCAAGCTGGATATGTTATCAGTGAAATTTTGTATATTGTGCTAGGTTATTATCAGGAAGCAGTATCTAACATATAGCACCAGTGACGAGACTTGAGAATATTATGACATATCAGGCACCTGCTGCACATTACACTTGGAATTGGACTCTAGTAAGATGTGTACAAGTGTACTCCTGGTTGGTGAGTCAAAAGAGGAAGTCAATGCACCACAGTTCATGGAATTTGCAGCTGCAGATCTATTGTACTATGCAATCTCTTCTTCATAGTCTCACTTCAGGTTGGTTTGGACTGGTGTACTACTCAAGCAATCGTCAAGAACATGGTATGGCACTCTAACTGAAGTTACAGTTTAATATGAACTAGTAGAGTCGTCATATTATTAACTCTCTTATCACTAAGCACAAACATATTATTTTATATGTGCAGTGAGTTTTAGGAGAAAATCAAACTTCTTTCTACATTAGTGATTTCTTATTTCATTAAAATCTTTTAAAATCACTATTGTACATCATTTCTCTCAAAAGATTAAATGTATAATTTTCATTCCTTAAAGATCTTAAGTACATTTTATCTCTATAGTACCATATTTTCTGTGATACAGGTTCAGTCTCCAATGGCTTTCTTTCGTTGACAGTCATGAGGTTGAAAACCCACAACATCTATCCCAAACTGTAAAGACAAACACAGAAACAGAACCAACTAACACTCTCTTACCACTAAATGTAGTATGAATGAGCGTGAGGGAGATAGTGCCTTAGTGCACCACATAAGGAAGGTTCTGAAGTCAACCCAGTAGCTCTGTCTCCTACATAGATGAGTAGTACTTAAACCGAGACAACTGCTAGCCCCCATACATCTTCTCAAAAAGATGTAATGGCTGAAAAGGCACAAAAATAGTTACTAGATTCATTCTCTCAACAGGGTGCGTCTATTGAATTTTGCCTGTCGGCCAAGGCATCCGATGTAGTGTCACCACCTCAAACATAAACAATTCTTGATGCACAAGGAAATGTTACACACATAAAGGATGAGTTGACGGAAACAAGAGTTTCGACCATTTTAAGGTCAGATTCGATTGTTCAAGGTTCGTTAATGGACCAATTGCCTTTACAGGTGTTAGGAGAGGATACTGATCCAAAAGCCATATGTCAGTGGTCAGTGTCTACCTCCCCAGGCTTAAATCCCCTGGATGCATCTGCGGATAGTGGATCTGACATAGGTGCAGATCGGCAACTTGTTGACAATGATTCAGATATTACCTGATGAGTCACAAGGAAATGTCTTCACAGACATTAGAAGAGAATTTTGATCTTTATGCTAAATTCGTTGGATCATTGTTTAGCTTCCCAGAATTCAAATCTGGAACCCTAAAAGGGAAACTAGC
The DNA here is from genome assembly GCF_009905375.1 of Apium graveolens. NCBI lineage: Eukaryota > Viridiplantae > Streptophyta > Magnoliopsida > Apiales > Apiaceae > Apium > Apium graveolens. The sequence continues at coordinate 173,483,889 of NC_133655.1, forward strand.
AACTTGTAGATTATGAATCAGATGCATCTGATGAGTTTAACAAGGATGGGGATTTGTGAACTCCCATTGCACCACATGTGACCTCCTTAAGGATGGCTAAGGTGATTTTCCTTGCAGGTACAGCTGGATTATGGAGCTATGAGAGAAGAGTGATACACTTATGAGAATGAGTGTAAACACGAGTGGAGAGAAGAGTGAAACACATGTGAGCTACACTAAACAGAATCACACACTCACAATAAGGAAGAAAGAGAAACTTCTTGTTATTTCTTTTCCAACCAAGTGAAATATGAGAACTCCTTCAGACGACGGCATACATTCCTTCTTTAAGGGGGAGATAAAAGCTTAAGTAATAGTTTGGAGGATTCCTCAACTAAGGGGGAGAAATAGCAGGGAGGAAGAAAAAGATCATATGTACACTACACCACACCATTGTTGTTTGTAACTACGGATCCTATTGTACGGGAGAGGTGGTAAACACAAGGTGATTTTCTAGTAAGGGAAGAAGCTGTTTTCAAAAAGGGGAGTACCATTGGCTTTTATCTACGGATCCTATTGTACGGGAGAGGTGGTAAACGAAGGTGATCTTCTTTAATCAGTTGATTCTCATAGGAGGAGAAGCAAGAGAGATATGGGCTTCTCAACAGGAAATGTGGTTGTACAAATGAAGATGGAACTACTTGAAGATATGTTCAGTCTAGAGGAACATCTACTTGGAATCTGGAAAATGTTAAATGTCATCCAAAACTTTTCTACTATTTACATTGCATTTATGTTTATATCTTTTTCTTATTTGTTAGTTGAGTTATCCTCTACGTATTTGTGTGTTATTGTCTAACAAACAAATAGGGGGAGATTGTAAGGCATATGTCATAGTCTATTTGTATATTCGAGGATTTAACTCAACTCAAATAAGAATGTAATAAGTAAATAGTGGATCTACCGTCAAAGAGATCTCGCAAAGTAATATCTGTCAAAGGATTCAGAAACAAGGTTCATCTACAGACTTGAGGAATTTATTCACTGGAAGAAGTTCAAGAAATTGATCATTCCTCAGTGATATAAATCAAGGTTGTGGATTTAATCAAGTGACAGAGATCTCGTCAGGGTATCAATTAATTACAAGGATTTAGTCTGAAGAAAATCAAGAGTATCAAGGTCAAGGCTTGAAGAAACGTCACGGAAGTTAGTCACTCATGAACCAGACAGTACATCGAGTGTCAACATTGAAGTGGTGGAATTGATTCATAATTGACAGTGATTTTCAGAAGATTTTCAGAAGAATGGTTGCTGCTCAAGATTAGTATTAATTCTCTATTAATTAATTAAGTCATATAATTTAATTAAGAAAATAAATTATATCTACAAAGATTAATTTATTGATTAATTGAATTAATTGATTAACTAATCCTGAATTAATATTAAGGTTTTTCAAAATTTTAGTTGGATTAAAATCTGCATTAAATCAGCAAGACAATTGAAAATGAACTAGCATGACAATCAGGATTGTCATACCGATTGTCATGCCAGGTCATTTTCAATAGTCTCACCGAAAGTTACACTGGGAGGAGGATTGTCTTGCTAGTTCATTCTGATAGTCTTGCTAGTTCATTTGATTGTCATACCGAAAGTCTTGCTAGTTCATTCTGATTGTCTTGCTAGCTCTAAAGATAGTCCTACTGATTGTCTTACTGAGCCAAAGGATTGTCATGCCAACTCTATTTTCATTCAGCTGAATTGATTAAAAGAAGCAGAAGCATTCATTCTTCGTCATCCAACAAAAACAGAACCCGAGAACAAAAGAAAAAGAAGCAGAAAAATATTTCATCTCATCTGCAAACTTCAAGATCAATTTCTAGATTGTAAAGCTAAATCCAAACCACTAGAAATATTTATCTTGTTCTTGTGTAACAATCTAACGGATCAAAATCCCTAGAACTTAATCTCAAATTGCGTTTAGCATTTGAATCTTTTTATTGCAAAAATAGAAAAAGTTCATGTTAAATTTATTCTAGATTTGTGATAATTAATTTGAGATTAATTCCTTGTAATCGATACAGTTATTGTAACACCTTTCAAGTTTAATAATATTCTTATTTAACTTGAATTTTGTTTCACATTTTTATTCCGCATTTAATTCGATTATTCGGTACTGTTTGTATTCAACCCCCCCTTCTACAAACACATTGGGACCTAACACTAAGTACTTGAGTTTTTGAGTTGTGATGCTTGTATGTGATGCTAGATAAAGTATATAAGGTGTATGTGGGTGGATCTTGAGAAGTAAAAAGTGTTGTGTTGGTCATAAGTAGTGATTGTGTCAAGAACAAGTAGTAGAAATGGAATATGGAGCCTATTGCACTTGGTCTACCTTCTGCAGTATATTCGGCCATGTAAATGTTTAAAACTTGTGAGTCACTGGCCATGACTGGGTACATCTTGATTTTTAGTTTCTGTACATGTGTGCATCGTCGCGAGGGGATTTACGGTTTAGGAGTTATGACCGTTTTAGTGTAGAGCGTTCATACGAAAAGCCAATTACACATAGGCCACTTGCATGATGATTTTGAAAGGCTAAAAATAATTTCGGAATCTTGGAAAATCATGATAAGTAAATAATGCAGTAAGGAAGACTTTCCAAAAAGAATTTTAAGGAAATATTAATTTTTCGATTTTATAAAAATGTTTTAGTGAAGCGAATCGATAATCGCGTACTAACTAAGATCGTTGGTTATTGATTTAGATCGCCAACAAAAGCCCCGAGACCATACCACTTCTAGCACTCGAGGCAAGTTTACGAAACCCTAACACAAATTATCCATGCTATATATACTGTTGTGATATTGATGCCATGATTTACAGTTTGAAAATATATGCTTGTCTGTGATATCAATACATTCCAATTACGCGATTGTTTACGAAAACAAACTTCATTTTATATGATTGAAACATAATTTTAATATAATACAAGATAGTGGGAGTCGAAGATATTTTTAAATCGATTTAATCCCGGAACGATCCGGATGCGGAAGATTTCGATTTCAATAAATAAAGTACTTTCGCGTAACATACATATTAAGCGAACGATTGAGATTTGATTTATAACTAAAAGAGATAATTGAATATTCACTCAAGGGATATCCTACTTGATTATTTATTTATAAGTAATACCTAAAGAGTTACTAAAATATCCGGAAAATACTTAAAGAGATATTGAAAAGTTTTTAAATCAATTTACTCTATCTAAAACGTATGTAACCATTCGAAGGATAATTATAAGATGTCAAATCTTGTCTTAAGTATTTAATTAAGATTTTTATCAATTCATTGAACCTTATTGAGAAACATTTTATACTTAAGGTTTTATCAATTCATTGAACCCTTCTTAAAAATATTATGAGACCGTAAATATTTAATATTCCGTACTTCTAAAAATCATTTAAAAATAGACATAGTTCCCAAGAATACTTTCTAAATTATTCACAATTCTTGGAAGAGATCAATCATCTGAAACTTATCAAAACATTAGGGAACTTAGTCTAGAAGCATAAGGGTTTTGCTTCCTCGCTCAACAAAAAAAAGTGAACAATATATGTAAAACTCTACTACTGTTAAGGGTTTGAAAATGATTTTAAATTCAAAACTCCGACAACTCCCAAGGATCAATTATATTAAAAGTGATGAATAAATCATCTTATTTAAAGGTCAACTAAGAACGATCTATTCCTTCGACAAAGTATTTTATGCAAATGATATAATTGTTTTGGGACTGGAATGTGGCCTGCCCGGCATAGAGAGGTATCGGGTAGTGACCAAGCGCGGAGTGGCGCAGTATACAGTTATATGGTCTCTGTGACCATTGACTTTCAGACTTGCACGAAAATGGGCAACCATCGTGTAATGTCTTGATAAGCCCCAATGCGACTAGGTTTGTATTCCTTTTACTAGTAGAGAAAATTTCGAATTCGATCACCGATACGTGGTTTATTCCAGTATAGTCCCTTTCCTCCACTTTGGATAAATTATTGTGAAACCTACAGCAAAAAGCTGATAAGGCTGAGTTTTAAATAAGGTTGTTGATGAATATATATCACATCCATTCGAGAATCTTGGTTCAAGCATCATATTGAGATTTTGAGATGAAATGAGTACGAGTATAAACTGATTAAACTGATACATTTAATGTTGAGTTTTTCATAAAATTGACAAGTATATAAACTTTTAGAAACCTTGGATATACAATGCTTAATGGTTGTTTTTCCCTAAATGATCATATTTTAATAATGGATATCTATATCTTGCTGAGTATTAGTGCTCACTCTTGCTTTTATAAATATCATATCACAACAGATTACCAGCATGGCCAGAACCAGGATGACTGCCCGTAAGCGGGTAGGGGACGCACGTGAGTACCGTAGACTATTCGTCCGCCAGCTACCTCAGGTAGACGAGTAGAGATAGTTTCCTTTTGAGTACTTGAACCAAGACTATTTGTGACCCGAGCCAGTCTCATGTAGAGCTGTTCTCGGCGTTCACTCTTTTGAGATAATTTCCTTTGGTCTGTAATAACTTAAATACTTTAACATTAATTTAGTAATGTTTCTGAGCATATAACCTATGTGTGTAAGTTTGGTTAAAAGGTCGAGTAATGATGTGAAAAAAAGGATTAATTATTTATTAGACAATATTAAGTGATTGTAACAACCTGAATTCCCGACCTTGAATTTGGGGGTGTTACACATAGTTTGTGTATACAGTATCATTACGAAAAGTATCGTATAATCTCCACTAATATCTTTAGTGTTCCGTGGGATTATAAATCGATAAATAGTAAACTTCGTAATCATCCGTCTAAGCTTCAAAAGTGGATTTAATCACACGAGTTGACCAATTACTTGCACTTTATTTATCCGGATCTTGGACAACGCATAGTTCGTGTATCTAGAATCATTACGAAAAGTAATGTATAATACCCATTAACATCTTTAGTGTTCCGTGGGATTATAAATTGATAAACAGTAAACTTCGTAATCATCCAACTAAACTTTAAAAGCACAAATCCAAAGCCAAGTACTTGCACTTGTTTTATCTCGATCTTGGCTTATATAGAACCTATAAATTGTGCACGAAGTTAAAAGTATACTTAGGCTCTATAATTGTCAAAACATAAGTATAATAAAATCCTTAAGCCTACGAGCTTATAGGATAATTATAATTCCAAGATTATAACTAAAGTATTCTTTGACCCATAAATACATAATCGAATAACGAAGAATACTAAAGAAGTCATAAGCTATATTTCTTATAAATATATGTATATAAGACTTCTTATTACTCCGATAAACATATATTCTATAAAGACGGAGTAATCGAAACTATAATTGACATATTATTCTATATCTCAAGTCAAGTTACGTATTGAGCTTTAATATTCTTATTTTAATATTATACTATCTTTCAGGATAGTACCTTAACATACTAGTTCAACACATCTTTCCTCTATACATTTTGTTTTATGGATTTTCTTATTAGCTTTGTAGTGAGGTGAAGTGACGTGAGGTGACTCTCATTCTAATACCCAAGTCCTATACATACTAACAGGGAGTTAGTAGTATTTGCACCATGAAGAAGAGGAAAGACCCAAGACCGGGTCACTAAGATCCAAGACCGACAAAAGCTAAGGAATCCAAGTCCACACAAGGGCTCTACATCAACTTTGAAGAAATAGCAGGGAGTTATTGTCCAAGATTAAGTTGTGTAGGTATTGCATTTATTTTGAGGTGGTGACTCGTGTGTTACGCACTAAGACAAATATTTGTAAGGGTTTAAAGGCTTCTCCGCCTACTAAAGGAGAGAGTTTAATATAAGGAAAAATCCCAAGTCCAGGAGAGGAGCTCGGGGAATGGACGTAAGGGTGATCGAATCTATTAGAGGTTGCGGCAACACGAACCGGGATAAAATCACCGTGTGGCATTTTCTTTCCTTGCACTTTATTTTCCGCACATATAAACTGCATAACTACTCGGTAAAATTTTAAAAAGGATAAACTATTTTAAAGTGCCATATAATTTTTAAATATGTAATTAAGCTATTAAACCCCCTTCTAGCTTAATATAGCCCACTTTTGGGACCTTACAATTGGAATCAGAGCAGTGCTTTTTATCGTGTTTGTTAAGTGATTTGCAGATTTACAGGCACAACCAAAAGTGATCCTAAATGGCGTATATTAATCCCGTTGGTTGTGGTGAAGTTTTGTCAAGCTCACAACCTCCTCTATTTGATGGCACCTACTTTGTAACATGGAAAACGAGGTTTGGCTAGATTCCAAGGAGTCAAAGTTTGGATGGCTATCAAAGATGGTGTTCGCGTTCCTACAAAAACTATCGATGACGTCATCATCAAAAAGAAGGTTAGAGAATATAATCTAGAGGAAGAAGCCACAATAAATATAGTTGCCAAGGAAGAAATGGTTCTCACAAGTGCACTTGTAGAAAAAGAGTATAAAAGAGTAAATAATTGCAAGTCGGCACAAGAAATGTGGAGTAAATTAGTGGTAACCTATGAATGAACCACTGATATAAAAGATTCTCGGATGGAAACTTTGATCCAAGAATATGAGAACTTTAAACTTCAAGAAGGATCATCGATATGGAAACAAGATTTACTCGTATTATCGATGAATTATCTCAACTTGGAAAGAATTTTACTCATTATGAAAAGAATAGAAGAGTGCTCAAATCTCTACCTCTAAGTTGGAAAGTTAAAGTTAATACTATAAAGGAGATGCAGTATCTAAATGAGTATAAGATTGATAACCTATTTGGAAATCTTTGTGCTTACAAGGAAGATAATATTTTGGAAAAGGTAACTCCAAAAGTGGATGATAAAATGATAACTATGAGGAGTTGAATGAAGAACTCCAAGATCTCGATGAAAGTGAATTGCTTTATTTACGAGACAACTTCGTCGTGTGCTTCAAAAAAAAGCTCAAAGATATGGAAAAGGCTTCCTTAAATCAAATAATCAACAAAGTGTTTTTAACTCTAATGGAAGGCCAAACTACTGTCAAAATTATTCTTCCAACTACAAGAGTAATTTTTCGTCAACAAGCTACAACAAAGACAAAGACAATCAAAATATGAATACCTATAATAATCATCCCGTGTACACTCCTCCAAAACTAAAAGATGCATCTCTGGAGGAAACACAAGATATGTGTTTCGAGTGTAAACAACCTAGTCACTACAAAAGTGAATGTCCTAAACTTTCAAAAGGACGAAGTCTCGTGGCTGAAAATGGTTGGGATTTAAGTGAAGATGAAGAAGCTCAGGAAGCTAGTGAAGAAGTGGTTAATTTATGCTTAATGGCTCTTGGAGATGAAACTACCTGAACGGAAGTCTCCACTACAAATCAAGAGGTAACATCTAACTATATCTCAATTAAGTCATTATTAGATTAATTCAACATATCCCTTATAGATATGAATATGCATGATTTATTTTAACTTGTAGTAGACTATAAAAATAAATATAAAGATGTTGAATGAAGGCTTCATTCATTATGGTCCAGGAAAATGAAAATAGAAGAAATACATCAAACTCAAAATAAAGAGTATACTCAGATGTTGGACTTAAGAGTTCAAGATGAAAATGAGATTACATGTCTAAAAGATCAAAATCATCTCATCAAGATTGAGATAAGTAAACTTAGAGAAAATATATTGTGGCGTCCTCCAAACCCGGGTCAGAAGTTTGGGGTCCACATACAAAAACACCTTATTTAAAACATGCTTATAACAATAATAAAGATAATAATAATATGCAGTGACCCTACTTACCGACTACCACGGACCGCAACAGGTTAAATTATGTACACAAGCCACACACACACACACTTATACTACAAACGTCCAAATCCCAACTATTCAAACTTACAACTGAATATTAAACATCATTATAAACTTCATAAACTTATACTATTCCAAAAGCTGTCAGCTAGCTTAACTCGATCAACCTGGACCCCTAGTTCTCGCACTGGATTGGGGATCTTCGCTACCAACAGGTTCCTTCTTAACTGGAGAAGAACATAAACAACATCGCACAAATGAGCTAACTAGCCAAGTCACATTGACAATACTGAGAATAAAATGATTAAGTGAAATGATTTGAGGTATCAAGTGAACAATAAATAATGATTCAGAATTGGATATTATATTTTCATTTTAAAAACCAAGGTTAGGCTGCAGATCAGTCATGCACTAACCCCGAGCAAGGCACACAGCTCTGCTCTATTTACTGGATCCAAGGCACACATTGGCCTAACTTGACCACCAATCTGGTCTGACCACGAATCTGGTCCATAATTTTATAAAACAATCCAATTCTATCACAATAACAGAATAAACAATGTAAAGCAATAAACAGAATCATAAATAATATTGGATTTCCAATCATGAGATGGTTTCAATCTTCACAAGGAAACAATATGGCAATTTCAAAGAATGGCTATCAGCTGGTGAAAGAATTGGTTAACAAAAGAATCAAAGTTGCAAGGTTATAAGGATTTGGTCTTTCAAAGCATAAGGTACAATGGTTTGAATATGTAAGCAATCTTGCTTCAGTGTTCAATATTTAGTTTATTTGTATTTGTGGAGTAGTATCGTATATATGTGCTTCGTATTCGAGGATTCAATAATCAATGGTTCAGAAAGAATAAGGTTTACGGCTCAAAGATCAATAACTGGAATCAAGTTTTAGGGTTCTGTGCCTCAAAGCACTTGCAGTATAAAACAGAATTATCAACTATTCACAATATATATCTCGAGAAAGTTCAGAACACTTGCATGATATTAGCTTGCTATACTTCACTAACTTCCAATCACAATCTCCTATTCCTCGACTACTTGCTTCCCTTTCCTATGCCTTTCCTCTTCTGCTCACATATCATAAGTATCTATCAATACTTAACTCATATGATTCTATTCAGTATACACTTCTATCTACCCTTCGTTTTTACCAAATCCGATTAATGGATTGAAAGATACGATCAAAACAGTCATATAACATACACATACGCATTTAACACATTATTCAATGCATATATAACACATAACACGTAAGATATTTGATTGGAAATATTTTTCAAAGAAGGTTTGATGTTAGAAGGATTTTTCAGCTATTTAATATGAATTTTAAAACACTTTTCGAAATTTAGACGGGTCGTTGTACCATTTTTGAAACAATAAACATGGTTCGGTTGGCCGAGTCTGGCTTCAGAATAATTTTATTATAATTTTCGAGCCTTGAAAATAATTTAGAATAATATTTTAAAGCTCGAAACTATTTTTCGAAATTTTTAAATAAAATAAATAATTAAATATAATTAAATAATTAATTAAAATCAATTAATAATTAATTAAATCAATTAATCAATTAATTTTCGAATTAATTGACCAATTAACGGATTAATTATTAACTAAAATTAATTAACTAATTAATTCAGATTTATTTTAGAATTCAAAATAATTTTTGGAATTAAAATAATAATTTTTGGAATTTTTAATAATTAAAAATGAATTTTTATAATTAAAGTAAATAGAAAATGTGATTTTTAAATAATTTATAAACAGGAATCCTATTTTTGCAAAGTTTACAAACTACAGGGACTAAACTGTTTCTCTTTCAAAACTACAGGGACCTGTTTGCAATTTTGCCAGCCCCGCCGTCGACTTCGCCGGAGTATGGCCGGAGAACACGATTCCGGCCACCTCAGGCCACCACACTCTCCCGAATTAAAGTATGGACCACCAGGAACTTATACCAGCAATCAAAACACACAACCTATTCCAGAATTGGCCGGAAAATGAACGAGAAGTTCGCCGGTTTCCGGTGAACTTGTTTGCTTCGATTTGAGAAAACCACGAATCGTCAGTTGTTATAATATACATGAATCGATTGCAAATTCAATAAGGAACACAATACAATCAACAAAATCATCTAATAACCCCTAGAACAGAAACCCCTAAATTCCAATTAAGAACATTCATACGGCTATAAACCCTAATTTCAAAATTCGAAAATTAAACTCAATTTTGAACATGTTATTGAACTCCAAATCACTCATATGACATATCAAAATCATCAGGAGGACAAGCTCTATAACATGCAATCATCAAATCATTCAAACAATCATCCGAACAAAAATTCATAATTTAAATCCAAATAATTCGAAAATAAATAAAAATATTGAAAAAAAACCTTTGATTCTGCAGTTCTGAAACTTGAAGAAACTGATAGAACACTTCAAAACCTCTGTTTTGGTTACTAGAGCTTCCCGAGCAGATTTCAATAACACCTCCAAATTGTAGTTTGATTCTCCGAAAGTTTTATGAATATAAGTATTTTCTCTGGAAAATTCTGTAATTCCTGTTTGCAAATGATTTTCCGTACGAAATAAAATCCGGTAAAGGCTATTTATATTTACTGAAAATTAGTATCTCATTGGATCATTCCGGATATAAAATATTACATTTATTTATAAAAACAGATCTAAACGGTACCGGTTTTCGGAATAATTATCCAAATATGTACAATTTGTACTGCGGTCTTGGTCTCAGCACCTGGTTACACGTATTACGAGGTGATAATTATAATAGTTTAATAAAAAGATCCCGTTTATCGAAAATACGAGTTTTATTGATTTACTGAAAGGAATTTTGTATCGCAAATATTGCGCCGGGACCCAGACAGGACAAACCGTACGCCGGATCGAAAAAGTCAGAACATGGAAAATGCTTGGAATATTGCAATTAGGTTAGATAGGAGTTCTCTGAAGAGTTTCGGGGTATAAATTTTCTATACTCGTAAAAAGAAATTATTAAATCCATAAATTTTCTATAAAATCATAAATCATTATAAAAATAAATAGGAAGATATGACAATTATCTATATTTTATTTTAGACATATAAAAATTAAAATACTCAATTATATTATTTTTAAACATCCAAACACATATACCACTTCACAAATAATTCACAGAATAAATACTGAATATGCATAATATTTATTTATTAGCAAAAATAATTACACGATATATCCCAGATATTACATCCTTCCCCCTTAAAAGGTTTCTGTCCCCAGAATCTCCTAAGAAAACAAATGAGGGGTACTTTTCTTTCATATCACTTTTTAACTCCCAGGTTGACTCTTCAACCTTTGGGTTTCTCCACAATACTCTTACTAACTTTACCACTTTATTTCTTATCACTTTTTCTCTTTCTTCTAGAATCTCTATTGGACTCTCTACATATGACAAATCTGCTTGAAGTTCTATTGGCTCGTATTCGATTACATGCTTGGAGTCTGGATTATACTTCTTAAGCATTGATACATGAAAAACATTGTGAATGTGCTCCATGTGTGGGGGTAACGCCAACTCGTAAGCTACTTTTCCCACAGACTTTAGAATCTCAAAAGGTCCGACATATCTAGGGATCAGTTTTTCCTTCTTCCCGAATCTTGTCAATCCTTTCCACGGCGATACTTTCAGTAATACTAGATTTTCTTCTTCGAATTCCATATCTTTCCTTGATTGATCTACATACTTTATTTGACGGTCTTGTGCTGCTATTAATCTCTTCTGGATAATTTCAACAACTTCCTTCGTCTGTTGCACCAATTCGGGTCCAAGTATCTTGCGTTCTCCTACTTCATCCCAATACACTGGAGATCTGTTAGGTCACACACACACTGTAGAGGGGGTGAATACAGTGTATAGTACACTCAAATCGAACTTAAAGAACTTAAGTAACAGAAAACAAACTTTATTGAAATAATAAACTCTGTTACAATATGAAACTGTTACCTCTCAGTGATGAACAAATATCACGAGAGCTGCTAGGGTTATATAGAATAATAACTTCGATAATGATAACACTTCTAGTGTAAACCCTATGCCTGTGTTTATATACTACACAGTTACAAGATAATTGCTAATTGATAAGGAATATAATTCTGCTTCCTAAAATATATCAATCAGATATCTTCTATTCCAAGTATTCCATTCTTCACGGAATTCCTTCTTCATGCATATCTCTTCTTATGTTTATCTCGATCTTCTTTCCTTTAATCAGCTACTGTCCTTATCTGATTGTCCTTCAGCACTTAAGTTCTGATATCTATCTTCTGATGATTATCTCCTGATAATACAAGTACTGATATCCTTAAGTCCTGACTTCCAGTATAAGTACTGATCAACAGTTAAGTACTGATCTATCCTGTTCACACAAGATCTGAAAGCTAAACATAAAACATATTAGCCATGACATTATCAAATATATCTAACAATCTCCCCCAACTTGTAAATTAACAAAATATACAAGTTAAACATATATTTGATGATGTCAAAAAAATTAAGTACAAATACATGAGAAATAGACTAGATAACTACAACTTACAGTCCTTAAAGTTTTACCAATTTCAACTTCTGATAACAACTTCAATCTTTATAAATATCAGAATTTAAGCAGTTGTAGATCTTCGACTTGGCTTCATCATCTTCTGATCTCTCTGATGTCAGGAGTTGTCTTGAGATAGTTCTTCAACAAACATTTCTCAGCATATCTTAGTTCATCAATCATTCTCCTTTTAACACCTTTAAGCTCTGCAGTATCTTCACCAGTTTGAAAAATTGCAGCTCTGAGATCATTAATCTTTGTTTTCCTTAACTCCTGATCTAGTCTTATAACATAAGCTTTGTCAGATTCAAGATTAAATTCAAGTCCCTTAATACCAAGATACGTTCTGATATGTGCAGTATTAGGCTTCATATCAACAATATCACCATTGTGATCTCTGTACTTTGGAACATATCTGTTGTCAGACTTAACAGAATAAAGCCTTTTCTGTCTCTGAATCTGTTCTTTTAAGTAGTTTGCAGCAGTCTCTGTTATTCTGTCATCCACTTGAAGTAAGAAAAGTACATGCTCCAATTCTTCAAAATACTTCAAAGGAATGGCATTTTGTCTTATATGATAAACCCTACCATCTTTCATGAAATACAACATGATGTATTCTTTCAAGTAGGTATGGTAAACCATCTGTACAGATTCCAGTTGATTCAATCTCTCAAGAGTTGCTCCAATACCTGGTTCACTCAAGGAAGTTGGATCATCGGTAGTGTTGTGTACTCTTCTTTCATCAGCACTTCCCAATCCAGTTTTATCTCTAGCTTCCTTTCCAGTAACTACTCTTGCTTCAAAACCACTTGGAGTAGTCTTCAAAGATTGAGTCTGTTTTGCTTTAGTGAATCCTGGTAGGAGTGTTTTAGATCTATTTTCTGATATCAAGTTAACGTGAGCACTGTCAGAGGTTACTTGCTTCTTCTGAATATCAGAACTTACAATTTCTTGACTCTGAACAACTTGAGCCATGTCAGAGGTTGTTTTAAGAACTTTTCTTGAAGTCAGAGCAAGATCATCTTTTCCATCAGTAATTTCTTCTTCCTTAGGAGGTACATAAGGCTTGATAGGTTCACCAACCTTTTCTTTACCCTTGGATCTTGGATCTATCTGTGGTTGTGATCTAGCCAAAGTTTCTTCAGTATATATCCTTTCTTTGATCACAATGCCTTTAGGTTTTGGAAGTAACTTTTTACCAGAAGCTTCAGATTTAGATGTGACTTTCTCTGATTTAAGTCTGGCTTCTTCTTCCTTTAAACTTTCCAAGTCCATCCCTGGATTTTCTTGAAGAAATAACTGTCTTGACATTTCCTCATCAAGATCTAGAAGTTCATCAGAACTTATCCTTTTACCAGCAGCAGAACTTATTCTTTTCCCAGTATCAGAACTTGTTCTGTGACTAGCTTGTCTTGATGTAAACCTTCTACCTTGACTATGACCACTACCCATTCCAGAGTTTCCTTGGTCATCTTTTCCATCATCCTTTCCTTGCAGTGTCTTGTTGGTTTTGCATTTGGACTTAATTACCTTCTCCCCCTTTTTGGCATCAGCAGGTAATAAAAGAGAGATAAGTAGTTCCACTGAGGTCTGGATTTCAGTAAGTTGTGATTGCTGAGAAGCTTGATTTGTCAGAATTTGATCAATCTGAGCTTGTTGCTTCTCTTGAGTTTTCTTAATATAAGCAACCCTGTCAATGGTAGGTTGGAAGAACTTTTTCTTATCAATTTTCCAAACTTGTTCCTGTTTGATAAAGTTCTCCTGAATCTTGTGTAGCACTGCATGAGTGTTGGAATGAAGACCTTGTATATGTTTAGTACTCAATGCAGTGACTCTAAGCTGGGTTTTAAAATCATCAGAATGTAATATTTCATCAGCTTTAGTCAAGTGCTCAGCAAGATGTAAAGCATTTGGAACACATGAAACTGAGTTCCATTCCTTAGTCCACTCCTGACCTGCAGGAGTTTCACTCCAAGGTACTGGTGCATCCCTGATAACAAACTTCTTTACCAGTTCAGACTTAGGAAGAGTCAGTGGAGGAGTATGTCCTGAAGGACCTGCTTCATCAGCATCTACAGTTGTAGCAGCCTCACCAGTATATCCAACATTTGCAGCATCAGAACTTAGAGAATCAGTATCTTCTGATAAGACAACAGTGTGAGTAGCAATGAAGGCTTCAGCATCCTCTAATTGCTGATCTGATACTAAGTTCTGATCAACAGCCATATCCTGATGCTTACCTAAAATCTGATCATCAGCATCTTGATGCAGAGAAGGTGTTGGTGATAACTCAGGAGTTTGAACAACATCAGTAACAGGTGTTGTGGAAGGATTATTTGCTGTTGGAGCTTCTAAGAAAAGTATTTCAGGCACAACCAGGTTCTGAATATCAATTTCAGCACTTGTGCCTGGATCAACAAGAGACACAGAAGGTGAATTAGCCTGGTCAGATACAGCTTCCTGAGATGGATTTGATGGAGAAGAAGTGACTGGAGCAAATTCCTTGTCTTGTGAGATCAGAGATTCCTGATCCCCATCCTTAGCTGCTTCCTCCTCATCATCTGAAACTGGCCTTTGTGCCCTCTGTTTCTTGTACTTCCTTGTTGATTTGGATTCCTTGGGAGTTTCAGGAACTGTCATACGTCTAAGCCTCTTGAGAAGCCTAGAACCCCCAATTGCAGAATCCTTCTGAGAAGTTTCCTTCTCAGCTTCATCTACCACAGGTTCTGAAGAAGGAATCTGATCCTCAGAATCTGATTCATCTCTCAAAGTAATTCTCCTCCTCTTTTGAGGTGTTTGAGGAACAGTCTTTGTTCTCTTTGGCTTAGAGGATGTAGGCTTCACAATAGGTGCTGAAGAAGAAGGTTGAGCAGTCTGTGAAGTGGAGAGATAGGATTTGAGATAAGTTCTGAGGGTAGGTTCAGTAGAATGAGAGGTAGGTACTGAGGTTGATGGATTTTGGGTGGTTGGAGGTGGTTGAACATCAGAGTAAACAGATCTATAGGTATCAGGATCAACATTTACCAGGATCTGTTTTACAGACTTAGGAATCTGTAATGGTCTAACCATTTTCTTCTTAGTATCAGCATTTACCAGATCATTAAAGTACCTTTTTGCAACCTTAAAAGGTGAGGTTTGGGTGCTGACTAACTGAGGTTCATCAGTACAATAAGTGTAAATAAGTTGACAGAATCTAGCAAAATAAACAACATCTCGATCCTCTGTCATCCTATCCCCAATAAAACCAATTAAAGCAGTTGCAAAATCAAAATGAGTTTGATTGATAATTGCATACCCGATGTGCTGACTCATAATGGGAATAACATCAAAATTCGAACATTTACTTCTAAAAGCTTTGGTGATGCAATCAAAGAAGAAACTCCATTCTCTTCTGATATTAGCCCATTTTAACTGTCCAAGTTTCGTCAGACTCTTTTCATTTCCCATTGCAGCCATAAACTCCCTAAGGGCTGAGTCCTCTGAAACTGAGAAAGTACAATCCTCTGGAAGATGTAAAGCCCTGCGTAATGTACCAGGAGTGACTACAAAAGATGAATCACCCACTTGGAAGATAATACTAGGAGTTCCACGGTTACCACCATCATCAAAAACGCTAGTCCTCCAGAACCTCAGAACTTGTTGACTTGAAAATAATTCAGGCTGAGTTAAGGCGTACCCAACCTCACTATGTGCAAGAAGATCTTGCACAAAGTGCAATTCAGATGGAGCTTCAGCATGATCAAGAATTGCAGCATAGTTGTTTGGAACAAACTTAGCTTCATCAATGATTAAATCCTTTGGTGCCATGTGAAAAAATTTAGAGTTAAGTATGCCTGATAGGTGTTTGATATAATATCTGTATGAAAACAATGGAAATAGTAAAGTGAAGGAGAGTAAAAGTAAGAAGAGAGATAGAAGATGAAGAAATTAAAAAGATTAAAGAACTCTTCTCTCTGCTGTACTTATACAAAAAAATATTACCGTTGGACACCTGTCAGACATGCAGTAATAACAGATAGTTACTGGGCTCGAGAAAACAGTAATCATGACTTACCCATTTGCCGAGTTTCAAGGAAAAACTGTTCCATTTATCAAGGGAAACAATTCAAATTTTAACCCGTTATCACTGATTAAATTATTTGGCACTGCAACATTAATATTCTAAAAATAAATCATGTTAAAAATGACCAAGATAATGTCGATGAATAAGTGCTAACAGAGAATCAGAACTTAACTAAAAGTACAATTTAAATGGTCATCAGAATATCAATCATGATTTATCAACTCAAGATAAAATAACTCAGAGACACAATCTTGAAGTAAAAACAGTTTTCATTAATATATCAAGTCAATACATTTATGAAATAGAAATTACATCAATACTTATACAAGATTTTCCCTAAGCTTCTAATCCTAACATCAACAGCTTTAGTCCTGGCTAAGAAGCCTGACAAAGCTGAGGATGAAGAAGAACAGGAAGAAGACAAGATTAAGTCATCTTCCTCTTCCTATCTTCGACGAACAAGATGGCGAGTCGTATGATTCGCTCTTGCTGACGGATAGCTTCCCGCCTTTCCTCCTCCAGGCGCTCCAGATGGCGATGATAATCCATCTCGAAGAATAGAAGGTGAGCCAGCACCTCCTGTGGGACAGAGTCCCAGATCTCCTCAGGAATGGCTGTTATATGCCACTCCTACTGCCACTCGGCACAACTGAGCTCCATTGTGAAGGTTTGTGTGTTCAAAAACATGTTGTATTGAACCATTGTGTTTTTGACAGAAGAAGGAGGATAAGTGTGTGAGAAGAATGTGATGGAAAGACTGATGTGAAGTGGTTGCTTATATAGGCAAGAGAATGCCAAGAGACGCAAAGATATTTAATGCTGAATTCTACCTCGTCTCCCTAGACTTTGAAAAAGAATAACAGTCATTGGAAAGAGGAATCATGGTCTAGACCGCACAAGACACAAAAAACAGTGGACTGTTCAAGTACAAAACCATTAATCCTAATCATAGTGACTATTAATCTTCCACTTTAACATATGTGAGTACAAACTGAGACTGTTATCAAATTTTATTCAAAGATAAGCCAAGTAAAGGATTAGACTGAGAAATCAGAACTTAGACCTATACCAGAACTTAACAGTCATCAGAACATAATTTCTTAACTCGAAAAAGGAATGCCCATCTTAGTAAATCCTCATACAAGTTCTGAGTTATGGACGTCAGAACTTAATCATCATAACGTGTAACTTAGAACTTGTCCTCAGAATTTGTGCAATAATGACACAATGACTGTTTATCTAAAATAACATAGACCACCACAGAAATTTTCATCATTCAGATGGAGTGATTAGTGTGTGCATTAAGCTAAAAACAGACAAAGAGTAAAGTCTGATTCACTTCAGTATATCTTAGAAATAAGGCAAAACTAAAATTTTGCTAAAGATCTGTCATTGTCCTGAAACCTAATGATGAATGAGTTCATGCTTGAGTCCACCTCAACTATTTTATGCTCATTTTATGCATCTTTTGAAATTCTATTTTATAGTGGCTTCTCAGTGTAAGTGAGTCACGACTGTTTATTAGAATTTATGCTATTATCAGAGTATTTCTCCAGTAATCATAGAGTGTGAAAAGTCAACAAGAAAATATTTTGCTTTTCTAATGCATATTTACTTAATACCAGCAATGCACTTGGGTCGTCCCTTCCACATTTTTACTCTAGATCTCAAAGGAGTACCTAATTTTATTCTATGATCTTTTTGCTTTTTTCTTTTGATAAGGGAGGTTTATCAACACTTAGTACATTCAGCAGTTTTACTAGTATCAGAACTTAACAGATGAGTAGCATTATTCTAATTTGTGACTTACTAATAAGATATACAAAGTGAACTTAACTAAGCTCAGTTATCAGAATTTGCTAGTGTCATAAGATTTCCACTGAAATAATTACTTCTTCCATGGAATCATTTGTTTATTGAAGACTACTAAGTCAGTATCTAGCACAGTTATCCTCATAGGATTGAATAATTACTGAAACAGACATATCACTTATCAGAGTTTAGAAACATATATCAGACAACAGTCAGTACTTAAAAATATTTAGCAATTAAGCACAGAATACACAATGAGATTAATTATGTAAATACTGGGCATAAAGTCTGATAACACAGAACAAGTCTAAGCAGATTTAGAGAAGGAACCTGAAACCATTCCAAGTTCATTTACCAATCTTGTAAAAGTAGCTTCACATAATGGTTTTGTGAAGATATCTGCCAATTGTTGATCTGTGGGAACAAAATGCAATTCCACTGTACCTTCATCCACATGTTCCCTGATAAAGTGGTACCTGATGCTGATGTGCTTTGTCATAGAGTGTTGAACTAGATTACCTGTCATAGCAATAGCACTTTGATTATCACAGTAAATAGGGATTTTGAAATATGTTAACCCATAATCCAGTAACTGATTCTTCATCCAAAGAATCTGTGCACAACAGCTTCCTGCAGCAATATACTCTACTTCTGCAGTTGATGTGGAAATTGACTTTTATTTCTTGCTGTACCAAGAAACCAATCTGCCTCCAAGAAATTGGCAGCTTCCACTTGTGCTTTTCCTGTCAATTTTGCAACCTGCAAAATCTGCATCTGAGTAACCTATTAGTTTAAAATCTGATTCTCTAGGATACCATAATCCCAGAGCAGCTGTTCCTTTAAGATACTTAAAGATTCTTTTTACAGCTGTTAAGTGAGGTTCTCTTGGATCTGCTTGAAATCTTGCACAAAGACAGGTAGCATACATGATATCAGGTCTACTAGCAGTTAGATAGAGTAGAGAGCCAATCATACCTCTATAGTCAGTAATATCTACTGATTTACCGGTATCCTTATCCAGTTTTGTTGCAGTGGCCATTGGAGTGGATGCACTTGAACAATCTTGCATTCCAAATTTCTTTAGCAAGTTTCTGGTGTACTTGGTTTGACAAATAAAAGTGCCTTCCTCATTCTGCTTCACTTGAAGGCCCAGAAAATAGCTAAGTTCCCCCATCATACTCATCTGATATCTTGACTGCATTAGTTTGGCAAACTTCTTGCAAAGTTTGTCATTTGTAGATCCAAAAATGATATCATCAACATAAATCTGGACCAGAAGTAAGTCCTTTCCATGGTTGAGGTAGAACAGTGTTTTGTCTATTGTCCCTCTGTTGAATCCACTTTCCAGAAGAAACTGAGCTAAAGTCTCATACCATGCTCTAGGAGCTTGCTTAAGTCCATAAAGTGCTTTATCAAGCCTGTAGACATAATCTGGATGTTTGGTATCTACAAAACCTGGAGGTTGTTCAACATATACCTCTTCCTCCAATTCTCCATTGAGAAAAGCACTTTTCACATCCATTTGAAAGACAGTAAACTTTTTGTGAGCAGCATAAGCCAAAAATATCCTTATGGCTTCTAACCTAGCAACTGGAGCAAATGTTTCATCATAATCAATTCCCTCCTGTTGAGAATATCCTTTTGCAACCAGCCTTGCCTTATTCCTTGTAATTATGCCATCACTGTCAGTTTTATTTCTGAATACCCACTTTGTACCAACAACAGATCTATTCTTTGGTCTTGGCACTAGGGTCCAGACTTTGTTTCTTTCAAATTCATTCAACTCTTCCTGCATTGCTTGCACCCAATCAGCATCTTGAAGAGCTTCTTCTACTTTCTTTGGCTCAGTCTGAGAGAGAAAAGAATTGTATAGACACTCATTTGAAGTACCTGTTCTAGTTCTGACACCTGCATCAGGATTTCCAATTATCAAATTAGGTGTATGTGATTTTGTCCACTTCCTTGCAGATGAAATGTTTTCTCTAGAACTGGATGCTCCCCCATGATCCATGCTATCTTCATTTTCATTTTCTGATGCTCCCCCTGAAACTATGCTCTCTGAGTTGGATTCTTCAGAATTAAGATTTTCAGCATTATCAGAACTTGGCTTATCAGAACTTGACGAATCAGAACTTGAAGAGCCAGATGCATGTTCTGAAGTTTCTTGAGATGTGGTAGGATCTTGAGTATGCTCCCCCTGCATAGGTGCATCTTCCTTTAATGTAGTCACCACAGTTTCAATAACATCAGAGTTTAATCCGTCAGAGTTTGTAGTATCAGGACTTAGACTGTCAGGATTTTCAGTATCAGAATATGAGTCTTCATTTTCAAATCTCAGCTGATCATGGTCAACGAAATCTTTAAGACCAGTGATCTTCTTGTCATCAAAAGAGACATTGATAGATTCCATGACCACTTTTGTTCTCAAATTATAGACTCTGAAGGCTTTTGTGGAAAGTGGATATCCAACAAAGATTCCTTCATCAGCTTTTAGATCAAACTTTGATAGCTGTTCAGGATGAGTCTTGAGAACAAAACACTTGCATCCAAATACATGAAAATATTTCAGATTTGGCTTCTTTTTCTTCACCATCTCATATGGTGTTTTTCCATGCTTGTTAATGAGTGTTGCATTTTGAGTAAAACAAGCAGTCTGCACAGCTTCAGCCCAGAAATAGGTTGGAAGCTTTGCTTCTTCAAGCATTGTACGTGCAGCTTCAATGAGAGTTCTATTCTTCCTTTCAATAACTCCATTTTGCTGTGGAGTTCCAGGAGCAGAAAATTCCTGCTTTATTCCATGGCTTTTGCAGAACTCTTCCATTATCAAATTCTTGAACTCAGTGCCATTATCACTCCTTAAAATTTTCACAGAATCTTTGACAATTTTATCCAGCTGTTTGACATGATCAATCAAGATAGATGCAGTTTCACTTTTTGTGTGCAAGAAATACACCCATGTGTATCTGGTGAACTCATCCACTATGACCAATGCATACTTCTTCTTTGCATTAGTCATGACATTTACTGGACCAAATAGATCAACATGTATAAGATGATAAGGCTCAAGAATTGATGATTCAGTCTTGCTCTTGAATGAAGATTTTCTTTGTTTGGCTTTCTGACATGAATCACAAAAAACATCAGGAGCAAATACTGTGTTTGGCAATCCTCTCACAAGATCTTTCTTGACCAGTTCATTTATATTGTTGAAATTTAAATGAGAGAGTTTCTTATGCCAATTCCAGCTTTCTTCAATTGATGCTCTACTTAACAGACAGATTGCAGAGCCATTAGTACTTGTTGAAAGCTTAGCTTCATAAATGTTACCACGTCTATATCCTTTCAGAACAACTTTGCCTTTAGATTTACTCACAATTTCACAGTGTTCTTCAAAGAAATCAACATGATAACCTCTGTCACAGATTTGACTTATACTCAGAAGGTTGTGTTTAAGTCCTGAGACCAGAGCTACTTCTTTAATGATGACATTCCCAAGATTGATATTGCCATATCCCAATGTTTTTCCAATGTTGCCATCTCCATAAGAAACAGTTGGGCGAGCTTTCTCCACAAAGTCTGATAGCTGGGCCTTATTTCCAGTCATATGACCTGAACATCCACTGTCCAGAACTAGAATATTTTTCCTGTTGCCCTGCAATCATAAAGACCACTAATTATTAGTTTTAAGGACCCAGACTTGCTTGGATCCTTTGGCCTTATTAAGTTTGTTAACATTTGCAGCGGATTTAGCATCAGAGTTTATGTTAACATTTTTCTTATCAGAATTTACATTATCAGACTTTGAATCAGAATTTATACTAGAAGGAACAATGGAAACTTTCTTCAAAGAAGGTTTTATTTGATAATAATCATAGTACAAACTATGATACTCCTTACAAGTATAAATGGAATGCCATAAACTACCACAATGAAAACAAGGATTTTGTGGTTTGTATCTAATTGACTGACTCTTAACTCCTGATTTTGAAGGCAAGGAGTTAATATTCTTATTTTTCCTGCAAAAAGAAGCCAGATGGTTAGAACTTCCAAAGTTATGATATGTTTTCCTAGGAGCATCAGGAACAGGTTTATAATCATTGCTTTTATTCACACCTTCCTTTCCATTCCTATTTTTCCTAGGTGATTTTACCTTGTTTGCATTCTTGACATCTTTCAGCTTATGCTTAAGCTGCTTCTTTGTCATTAAGCCTATGTTTACTTCAGCTGTCTTTTCCTGTTTTAGTTTGTCAGAAGTTAATTCCTCTTTAACTTCTGATTTCTCATTATTAGACTTTACAGTTACAAACTTAACAGGTTTTAACTTTGGCTTTTGCTTAACAACAGGCTTAATTTCTTCATTTCCTTTATCATTCTTATTTTCTCCATAACCTAAGCCCTCTTTCCAATTTTCACTACTTAGCAAATTTTGAGTTGTTCTGCCAGAGTTAGTCCAAGTCCTGATTATCTCTCTTTCCTTTTCTAACTCAGTTTTTAGAGATTCATTCATTTTTAGCACTTCATCCCTAACATAAAAAGCATCATCTCTATCCTTCTGAGTTTGATGGAATATAACTAACTCTTTTTCTAAGAAATCATTTCTTTTCTTAAAAACAAGATTTTTAGAAGTTAATCTTTCACATGTTAAAGTTTGATCTCTATAACTGACAAACATGGTTTTAAGATATCTTCTCAACTCATTAATATCATCAGTATGAAAAGCATAAGTAGTCTGAGGTACCTTTGTTTCAGCAGCTTCAGAACTGCTCTCAGGACTTTCTTTATCAGCATTTGCCATCAATGCATAGTTCTCCTCACTTTCAGAGTCTGAAGTGTCTGTCCAGCTTTTCTGCTTTGTGACAAGAGCCTTGCCTCTGTCACCCTTTACCTTCTTGTAGTCAGGAGATATATGGCCTCTCTCACCACAGTTATAGCATTTAACATTGGTGTAATCTCCTCTGTCAGACTTTCCTCCTCTGCCTTCAGATCTTCTGAAATTCTTCTTATCAGAACTTATGCTTTTCCTGGAAAACTTCTTTCCCTTCCTGAACTTCCTGTATACAATCTTTGTGATTCCTTTCACCATAAGAGCACACAGCTTCATCATCTCCTCATCAACATCAGTCTCAGGCAAGCTTTCAGAATCTGAGTCATCATCACTCTCAGAACTTGATGACTCAGTATCAGACTTTATGAAAAGAGCTTTACCCTTGTCTTTCTTTGAGGAAGCTGCTTTGGGGAATTCTTCTTCAGCCTTAAGAGCAACTGTCCTTGACTTTCCTCCTTTCCTCTTGCTTCTTTGTTCCATCTCCAGCTCGTGTGTCTTGAGCATTCCATAGATTTCGTCAAGAGTTGTTTCATCAAGATTGTAGTTGTCTCTTATTATCGTTGCCTTCAAATCCCAGCATTCAGGAAGAGCTAACAGGAACTTAAGGTTTGAATCTTCAAGATCATACTCTTTATCAACCAATGACAAATCATTCAAAAGTTTGACAAATCTATCATATAAATCATTCAATGACTCATTAGTCTTTGAGTCAAAGTGTTCATACTCTTGAGTGAGTATTGTCTTCCTGTTCTTCTTAATTGTGTCAGTTCCCTGACATCTTGTTTCCAGAGCATCCCATATCTCCTTAGCAGTCTTGCAGTTGATTACCCTGTTTGACATTACATTATCAATGGCACTATGCAGTAAGTGTCGTACCTTAGCATCCTTAGCAATTGATGTTATGTCCTCAGCAGTATAATCACTCTTCTCCTTTGGTACGGTCATTGCTGCTTCACCTGCAACTGCAACAGCGAGTTTGGTTGGTTTGTGAGGACCTTCCTTGATTCTATCAAGGTATTCTGGATCTGTTGCTTCCAGGAACATGGTCATCCTTACCTTCCATATGGGATATTCAGATGGTCTCAGTATGGGGACTCTGATGGTCTCATACCGACTCTGAATTTGTGTCTTCGGTGGTTCCTCAGTTTTAGTAGGCTTAGTTGGAGTTTCTGTGTCCGACATGATTGTGTTTGGATCTTTAACTGTATGTATGTTAACAGATAGGCTCTGATACCAATTGTTAGGTCATACACACACTGTAGAGGGTGTGAATACGGTGTTTAGTACACTCAAATCGAACTTAAAGAACTTAAGTAACAGAAAACAAACTTTATTGAAACAATAAACTCTGTTACAATATGAAACTGTTACCTCTCAGTGATGAACAAATATCACGAGAGCTGCTAGGGTTATATAGAATAATAACTTCGATAATGATAACACTTCTAGTGTAAACCCTATGCCTGTGTTTATATACTACACAGTTACAAGATAATCGCTAATTGATATGGAATATAATTCTGCTTCCTAAAATATATCAATCAGATATCTTCTATTCCAAGTATTCCATTCTTCACGGAATTCCTTCTTCATGCATATCTCTTCTTATGTTTATCTCGATCTTCTTTCCTTTAATCAGCTACTGTCCTTATCTGATTGTCCTTCAGCACTTAAGTTCTGATATCTATCTTCGGATGATTATCTCCTGATAATACAAGTACTGATATCCTTAAGTCCTGACTTCCAGTATAAGTACTGATCAACAGTTAAGTACTGATCTATCCTGTTCACACAAGATCTGAAAGCTAAACATAAAACATATTAGCCATAACATTATCAAATATATCTAACAAGATCGACATTTGCATCCATAAAGAGCTTCATAGGGTGGCATCCTAATGCTGAGATAATAAATGTTGTTGTAAGCAAATTCTACCAAGGGTAAATGCTCATCCCAACTTCCTTTGAAATTAATAGCACAAACATGTAACATGTCTTCGATTTTCTGGATTGTTCATTCACTTTGGCCATCCGTTTGTGGATGGTAAGCCGTACTCATATTCAGTCTCGTTCCCAAACATTCTTGAAAACTCTTCTAAAATCTCGAATTAAACCTCGGATCTCGATCGGATACGATAGACACGGGAATTCCATGACGAACTACGATTTCTTTCAGGTACATATGGACTAACTTGTCTAGTGAAAATCCTTCATTTATAGGAAGAAAATGAGATGACTTGGTAAGTCTGTCCACTATAACCCAAATGGCATCATGATTGGCTTTCGTCCTTGGTAATCCGACTATGAAATCCATGACAATATATTCCCACTTCCATTCTGGAATCTCTAATGGATGTAACAATCCACTTGGTCTCTGATGCTCTCCTTTAACTCTTTGACATGTATAACATCTGCTAACCCATTTTGCAATCTCCCTCTTCATATCTGGCCACCAATAATTTTCCTTTAAATCTCTGTACATCTTGGTACTCCCGGGATGGATTGAATACCTTGAATTATGAGCTTCCTGTAAAATTTCATTCTTCAACTCTGTTACTGGTGGAATCCAAATTCTAGAAGAAAATCTAAGAAAACCTTGATCGTCATTTTGCATGCACAACTCCTCACCTACCAAACGATTAATGTCCTAATTCATTACCTCCTCTTGAAACTTCCTTATCTTTTCTAACAACTCCGGCTGAAAAGTCATACTATACACTTTCGCTTCATCAGGCTTGCAAACTCTGATTTCCAATTCTAGGTTCTGAAATTCCTTGTATATCTCTTCGGGTACTGATAACACATTCAACTTTTCTTTCCGACTTAACGCATCTGCCACAACATTTGCTTTACCTGGATGATAGTTAATCATGCAATCATAATCCTTAATCAACTCTAACCATCTTCTATGTCTCATATTAAGCTCCTTTTGTGTGAATATGTACTTCAAGCTTTTATGATCCGTATAAATCTCGCATTTTTCTCCATATAGATAATGTCTCCAAATCTTCAAAGCGAATACTATGGCTGCTAGCTCTAAATCATGAGTAGGATACTTTTGTTCGTGTGGTTTCAATTGCCTTGACGCATACGCAATAACCTTATCATGCTGCATCAGAATGCATCTGAGTCCTTTATGAGAAGCATCGCTATAGATTACGAAATTCCCTTGATCGTCTGGAATTGACAAAACAGGTGCCGTGATTAATCTTTGCTTAAATCCCTGAAAACTTTCTTCACATTTGTCGTTCCATATAAACTTTTTATTCTTCCGTGTAAGCTTTGTCAATGGTGTTGCAATCTTTGAGAAATTTTGAACAAATTGGTGATAATATCTCGCTAATCCCAAGAAACTTCTTACCTCTGTTGGTGTTTTCAGCCTTTCCCAATTTGTAATTGCTTCAATCTTTGCTGGGTCCACTTTGATCCCTTCATTGCTGACTATGTGTCCTAAGAACTAAACTTCCTGTAGCCAAAACTCACACTTCGAGAATTTAGCATATAACTATTTCTTCCTCAAAATTTCCAAAGCCGTCCTCAAATGTTCTGCATGATCCTCTTCTGTCTTTGAATAAATCAAAATATCATCTATAAACACAATAACAAACTTGTCCAAGTATTCCTTGAAAATTCTGTTCATCGGGTCCATGAATGCCGCCGGGGCATTAGTTAATCCGAAAGACATCACTAAAAATTCATAATGTCCATACCTTATTCTGAAAGTTGTCTTTGGTATATCTTCTGGCTTAATCTTTAGTTGGTGATATCTCTATCTTAAATCGATCTTGGAGAAGTACTTGGCTCCTTTCAACTGGTCAAACAAATCATCGATCCTAGGCAACGGATACTTGTTCTTGATAGTAAGCTTGTTGAGCTCCCGATAATCGATGCACAGTCTCATGCTTCCATCCTTCTTCTTGACAAATAGCACCGGTGCACCCCACGGGGATACACTGGGTCTGATTACTCCTTTCTTTAACAATTCTTGCAATTGCTTTGCTAGTTCCTTCATCTCAACGGGCTCCATTCTATACGGGGCCTTGGATACTGGTTCTGTTCCAGTTGCTAAATCGATCGCAAAATCAATTTCTCTATCTGGAGGAAGTCCTAGTAACTCATCGGGAAACACATCTGGAAATTCATTGACTACCAGAATATCTTCGATTTTTGCTGGCTCCTGACTTCTATCCATCATATATGCAACGAAATGCTCACATCCTTGTTGTAGTAACTTTTTATCTTGAATCATCGTTAAGAACTTCTTTGCCTATTTTTGGCCCTTAAACGTTACTATCCTCTCGTCTGGCGTCTTCACCATTACCTTCTTATTTCGACAATCTATCTGGGCATCGTGCTTAGATAACCAATCCATTCCTAAGATAACGTCAAACTCTCCCAGCTTAAATGGTATCAAATCCACATAAAACTTATTACCAGAAATCTCAATTTCACAATTCCCACAAACTTGATTAACATATACAGGTTCTTGATTTGCTAATTCCACAGTCATGATTTCATTTAAATACTCAACTGGATAATTTAACTTACTAAAAAAATCTTGAGAAATAAACGATCGAGTTGCTCCCGAATCTATTAACACTTTAGCACATAAAGAATTCACATTAAGCGTACCTTCCATGGCATCAATATCCTGGATAGCGTCCTTCACAGACATATCAAAAACTCTAGCCCTTGGAGTCTCATTTACTGCTGGAGTAGATCCCATAATTCTCAATGCATTGCTGACTAGGGCTGGTGTCTTGCAATCCCAGGCTATATGTCCGGGCTTTCCACATTTAAAGCATGTAAATCCAATAGTTGGAACCTTAATTGCTGGATTCCGGATAGGCTGATCTTTGTTCACTGGCTCTCTTGCTGGCTGATTGTGGTACTCCCTCGAATAGTGCCCTTTCTTATTACACTTGAAATAAACCACGTTCAACTTATTACAAACTCCTCCGTGCTTCTTCCCACATACCTGACAATCTGGAAAAGTTAGCCTCAACTAATTCGGCTGATTCACATTGACTGGACGGTTGCCTTGACCTCCGTCGCCTGCATTTTGCTTCTTAAAATTAAAATTTCTCCCTGGCTGGAACTTGCCCTTCTTAAAATTTGGAAACTTCCCCGTCTGTGACTATCCTTCATTCCCTTCAAACTTTCTCTTCTCACTTTCCTTTTCTTTCTGTGACATCTCACTCTCAGTTTCTGCAATCATGGCCTTCTATACAACTCCTGCATAGGTATCCAATTCAAAGATGGCTACCTTTCCTCTGATCCATGGCTTCAGACCTTGCTGGAATCTCTTGGCCTTCTTCCTATTAGTATCTACATATGATGGCACATTCCTTGAGAACTCTTCAAACTTACTCTCATAATCAGCTACTGACATATTTCCTTGCTTTAGCTCTAAAAACTTCAGCTCCATCTGATCCTGAACAAACTGGAGAAAATATTTTTCTAAAAACAATTCTTTGAACCTCTCCCAAGTAAAAACATCTGTACCTTCCAATGTCTTCACAGTTTCCCACCAATAGGTGGCATTTTTTAAATAATAACTTGCAAACTTAACCTTCTATTCTTCCTTTACCTTAACTAAAGCAAATGACATCTCTATTTCCTTTAGCCAAACATTCGCTTCAATCGGATCTAAGGAACCCTTGAATTCTGGTGGGTTCACCGCCTGTAAAGTTTTGAAAGTCACCTGGGGGTTAGTCTGTCTTTGTTGTTGTTGAGTCAGGTGAACTGTTTATCGAGCCAAGATTTGAAGAATCTGTGCTACTGCTGGGTCTATGGGTCCTGGATTTGCATTCTTGTTGGTATCATCTTGGTTGTTGTTGTTGTTGGTTTCTTCATTCTGGGTGTTGGTGCGGGTATTTCTTCTGGGAGGCATTTTCTGTAAAGAATCAAACAACTTATTTAGCTTTTAAATCAAATCCTTTGCATAAAAGAAAAGTTTTGTAAAACAGAAATATCTCTTTTTGAAAAAAGTTGTAACAGTTGAACTAAGTAAATTGTATGCTTCTTTACAGAATGTAAATAATTAAAGGGGTAGGGTACATGGTATCACAGGTGGTATAACTGGTGCAATAAATAAAGTAAAATAAAACAGGTGCAGTAATGTAAATGACAATGATGGAAAGGAAAAGGTACTGATATATATAGATCAAAAGTTTTGGGTAGTACAAGCGTTAAAATGCTTCAAAAGTAAAAGCAAAAGGGTATAATAAACCTACTCACTAGTTAGCAGATCTAGTCTATAAATACAACCCAAAAGTCTACTAATACACACTACAAACTACTATACATACCAAACAACCACAAAAATACTGCTCAACATCTCCATCTATGTACCTCTGACTCTAATTCCAAGGAAACTCTGGTCCGCCCAGCCTCTCGAGGTCCTCCATCACCTTGCTAGCCCATCCCATAAATACATCAGGGCCAGCTAATGTAGCTTCATGTAATCTAGCCTCAAGAACCCTCCGTGTCACATGAATCTCCTCTCGAAGCTCCCTCACACCATGATCAACATCTGTAGTCCTGATGATATGCTGCAGCTCTCGGATCTGTGCCAACAAGGAATCACGCTCCAGTAGATGAACCTCATACCGGTAATAAAGAACAGAATGTAATGTAGACTGGAATGGGGCACCCGTAACTGAATGCCCAGTGGAATCTGAATCAGCAGCTGGGGGTCCTTTGATAGGTGGCCTCATGCCTGGGGGTGGAATAACCTGCAGTGGTATGGGCTGCAACACAGGTGGAGGTAAAATAGACAACACTGGTGGAATAACAGGACGTAGATCTGAAGATGGTCCTCCAACTGAGGGCTCTGAATGATCAGCTGATACGAGGATGAAAGAGTCGGCCATCGCTGTGATCTGAAATCATATTGCAAAATAAGAATCTCAAACCTCAATGCGAATCATACTAATACCTTTTATACCGCCGCACTCAACCTCTCGATGTTCTATCTTTCTATTTCCTTACTCCTAATCTTAACCCTCTACCCATTCCCGTTAGTCTAGGCTTGTGTCGGTGACTTATAACCTGTAGCTTTGATACCAAACCTGTGGCGCCCTCCAAACCCGGGTCAGAAGTTTGGGGTCCACACACACACACCTTATTTAAAACCTGCTTATAATAATAATAAAGATAACAATAATATGCAGTGACCCTATTTATCGACTACGACGGACCGTAACAGGTTAAAGTATGTACACAAGCCACACACACACACTAATATTACAAATGTTAAAATCCCAACTATTCAAACTTACAACTGAATATTAAACATCATTACAAACTTCATAAACTTATACTATTCCAAAAGCTGTCAGCTAGCTTAACTCGATCAACATGGACCCCTAGTTCTCGCACTGGATTGGGGATCCTCGCTACCAACATGTTCCTTCTTAACTGGAGAAGAATATAAACAACATCGCACAAATGATCTAACTAGCCCAACAAGTCACATTGACAATACTGAGAATAAAATGATCAAGTGAAATGATCTGAGGTATCAAGTGAACAATGAATAATGATTCAAAATTGGATATTATATTTTCATTTTAAAAACCAAGGTTAGGCTGTTGATCAGTCACGCACTAACCCCGAGCAAGGCACACAACTCTGCTTTATTTACTGGATCCAAGGCACACATTGGCCTAACTTGACCACCAATCTGGTCTGACCACGAATCTGGTCCACAAATTATACAACAATCCAATTTTATCACAATAACAGAATAAAAAATGTAAAGCAATAAAAAAACATAAGCAATATTGGATTTCCAATCATGAGATTGTTTCAATCTTCACAAGGAAACAATATGGCAATTTCAAAGAATGGCTATCAGCTGGTGAAAGAATTGGTTAATAAAAGAATCAAAGTTGCAAGGTTATAAGGATTTGGTCTTTCAAAGCATAAGGTACAATGGTTTGAATATGTAAGCAATCTTGATTCAGTGTTCGGTATTTAGTTTATTTGTATTTTTGGAGTAGTATCGTATATCTGTGGTTCGTATTCGGGGATTCAATAATCAATGGTTCAGAAAGAATAAGGTTTACGGCTCAAAGATCAATAACTGGAATCAAGGTTTAGGGTTCTGTGCCTCAAAGCACTTGCAATATAAAACATAATTATCAACTATTCATAATATATATATATATCTCGAGAAAGTTCAGAACACTTGCCTGATATTGGCTTGCTATACTTCACTAACTTCCAATCATAATCTCCTATTCCTCGACTACTTGCTTCCCTTTCATATGCCTTGCCTCTTCTGCTCACATATCATAAGTATCTATCAATACTTAACTCATACGATTCTATTCGGTATACACTTCTATCTACCCTTTGTTTTACCCAAATCCGATTAAAATAGTCATATAACATACACATACGCATTTAACACATTATTCAATGCACATATAACACATAACACATAAGATATTTGATTGTAAATACTATTCAAAGAAGGTTTGATGTTAAAAGGATTTTTCAGATATTTAATATAAATTTTAAAACATTTTTCGGAATTTAGACGGGCCGTTGTACCATTTTTGAAACAATAAACAGGCTTCGGTTGGCCGAATCTGGCTTCAGAAAAATTTTATAATAATTTTCGAGCCTTGAAAATAATTTAGAATAATATTTTTAAGCTCGAAACTACTTTTTGAAAATTTTAAATCAAAAATAAATAATTAAATCTAATTAAATAATTAAATAAAATCAATTAATAATTAATTAAATTAATTAATTAATTAATTTTTGATTAATTGACCAATTAACTGATTAATTATTAACTAAAATTAATTAACTGATTAATTCAGATTTATTTTAGAATTAAAAATAATTTTTGGAATTTTTATTAATTAAAAATGAATTTTTATAATTAAAATAAATAGGAAATATGATTTTTAAATAATTTATAAACATGAATCCTCTTTTTGCAAAGTTTACAAACTACATGGACTAAAATGTTTCTCTTTCAAAACTACAGGGGCCTATTTGCAATTTTGTTAGCCCCGCCGTCGACTTCGCCGGAGTGTGGTCGTAGAACACAATTTCGGCCACCTCAGGCCACCACACTCTCCAGAATTAAAGTATGGACCACCAGGAACTTATACCAGCAATCAAAACACACAACCTATTCCAGAATTAGCCAAAAAATGGCCGAGAAGTTTGCCGGTTTCTGGTGAACTTGTTTGCTTCGATTTGAGCAAACCACGAATCGTCAGTTGTTAAAATATACATGAATCGATTGTAAATTCAACAAGGAACACAATACAATCAACAAAATCATCTAATAACCCCTAGAATAGAATCCCCTAAATTCCAATTAAGAACATTCATACGGTTGTAAACCCTAATTTCAATATTTGAAAATTAAACTCAATTTTGAACATGTTATTGAACTCGAAATCAGTAATATGACATATCAAAATCATCAGGAAGGCAAGCTCTACAACATGCAATCATCAAATCATTCAAATAGTCATCCGAACAAAAATTCATAATTTTAATCAAAATAATTCGAAAATAAATAAAAATATAGAAAAGAAACCTTTGATTCTGCAGTTCTGAAACTTGAAGAAACTGATAGAACACTTCAAAACCTCTGTTTTGGTTACTAGAGCTTCCCGAGCAGATTTCAATAACACCTCCAAATTGTAGTTTGATTCTCAGAAATTTTTATGAATATAAGTATTTTCTCTGGAAAACTCTATAATTACTGTTTGCAAATGATTTTTTGTACGAAATAAAATACGATAAAGGCTATTTATATTTACGGAAAATTAGTATCCCGTTGGATCAATCCGGATATAAAATATTACGTTTATTTATAAAAACAGATCCAAACGGTACCGGTTTTCGGGATAATTATCCAAATCTGTACAATTTATACTGCGGTCTTGGTCTCAGCACCTGGTTACACGTATTACGAGTTTTATTGATTTACCGAAAGGAATTTTGTATCGCAAATATTGCGCCGAGACCCGCACAGGACAAACCATACGCCGGATCGAAAAGGTCAAAACATGGAAAATGTTCAGAATATTGTAATTAGGTTAGGAAGGAGTTCTCGGAAGAGTTTCGGGTTATAAAAACGTAAAAATGGGTGAAGTCGGCTGGTTCCCGATTATATAAAATAGTTTATAAATACTCGTAAAAAGAAATTATTAAATCCATAAATTTCCTATAAAATCATAAATCATCATAAAAATAAATAGTAAGATATGAAAATTATCTATATTTTATTTTGGACGTATAAAAATCAAAATACACAATTTTTATTATTTTTAAACATCCAAACACATATACCACTTAACAAATAATTCACAGAATAAATACTGAATATTCATAATATTTATTTATTAGCAAAAATAATTACATGATATATCCCAGATATTACATATACTCAATCTTGAAACGGAGAATATATCACTAATTCTCCAAGAAGAAGAGATGGTACGTGAAAAGATACAATTGAATGATAATATATGTAAACTTCACGTTGATCTATTGAACTTAAAGATTCAAAATGAATCGAATGTTCAAACATCTTCTAAAAAATCTTGATAAAGAAAAAGAGCTATTAGAAACCAATGAGCCTACTATTGAAGCTCAAAGGTGAAAAGAAGAAAATCATAAGCTCATAGCTCAAGTTAAGGATCAAGAAAGACTTCTTAACAACAAGATTGATGCCTTAAAAAAAGATAATAAAAATCTTAAAATTGTCATTCAAATATTTACAAAATGCAATAAAATTTTGGATCAAATGGTGCATACAAAAACCCTATATAATCATGAAGGTTTGGGATATGATAAGAATTCTCCTCCCAAAAGGAATCCTCCGAGATTTGTATCACCAATAAAGACTTCACCTGAATCACCATCTTATAAATGTTCTTATTGCAATAAAATGGGACATGCCATTCAATATTTCAAATTCAAGAATGGTGAAATTAAGGGGAAACATGTATGGATTCTCAAGGAATCATACAAGAAAGATGATAAATAAATGCCTTACAAGAATATAGAATATAAAGATCAAAGGCAACAAAGGTCTCATTAACCTCCCATGTTTCAAAATAGAAACATAAAATATCATGTCAATGGTAATGCATTTAGAAGACAACAACCTCTTAATAAGAATGCGTATGCTAATTACCATGCTAATAATAGACATACTTTTTATCATGATCCACCCATATTTCATCATAGCTCTAGGTATTATCAACCTCAAACTAAGCATTATGCATCTAGAAATATTTATGTGCCTAATGATAAGTATCCCATGCTTAGATTCTTTCACAAAAAATCAAATGTTATGTATGATGTACTAACCCCAGGACCCTCAAGACAAAGGGGTACCTATAAATTTAGTCATTCGATTTTGTAGGTTTGTCTTGCCGCGAAACAAGACATATGGTACCTTGATAATGGGTATTAAAGTTGGGAGCAATTAATGATATCAAAAAGAAACTATCAGAAGTTCATATCAGAACTTACATCAATGGATGATGATGACATCGACGGATGTTGATAATAGACAGATAATGATATCGACGGATGATGATGTCAACGGATGATGAAATCAGTATTTGTCACATCAGTTGATCTTCGAGAAGGAAAAGGAAACAGGAACTCAAGGCGGTGAAGGACTTTATCTCAGAAGCATTGTATAGGTTTCCATAATATTAATTGAATAGAATTCCTTATACATTGTGTAGTCGTGCACTATATAAAGCACTGATTAGGTTCATGCTATAAACATTGCGACATTGTTATATCTTTCACATAACCTAGCAGCTCTCAAGGATATTTATTTATCCTTTCGAGAGAGTACGTTTGTAATAAGTTTTTATCAGTTAATATAAAAACCGTTGATTTTGTTGAAGCTTTGTTGTAACGCCCCCAAATCCGGGGTCAGAGGATTTGGTCGTCACTGTGAAACCTCAATCTAAATCAACCTGTTTAATCAATAAATAAATGCCAGCGGAAGATATTTATCATTTATGACCCCAAACTAATCCAAGATCTTTTAAGGTTACAGTTCTAGAAACAAGATATCCAAATTCCACAAATAATTTTTCTCTTTCTTTTAAAACTCTTTTCAACAAATAAAACTCAAAACTAAACCCACTAGTATAACTTCGAAATGAAGTATACTAGGCCCAAATAAAATACACAATTATAATATAATATAATATAATATAAACAACTTTACATAATAAAACTTACATTAGTCCGCAAATCCTGGACCAACCACCTTCGAAAAGCTTCCTCTTGCTTCCTCGAATTACGCGGCTAAACAGCAAGCTAATCCTCACTGGAGGTTAAATTTAAAAACAGGAAAGTATGAGCGAAAGAAATGCTCAGCAAGATCATTATGACATATATATGGTCGTTTTGATATAAAATTGACATCTGCATTAGAGCAGAACATTTAAAATCATAATTGTTGAATCATAAAATTTTAGTTGAGGAATCCCAGATTTAATTCCTTAATTATATTCAAAACCAATTTGATATTTTTGAGCGAAATGCTTCAGCAATACTTTGAATCTTGACGAGAATAAAACTCGTAAAACAGTGTTTACAGAAATATCGTAAACAACAATAACATGAAAGAATGATTATAGAGTGGATCTTAAACTCATTCAAAACCGAACTCTTCAAATTAATACTTATTTTGCTGTCATATCAAATTAGATATCAATATGAACTTTGATGCTCACAACATTCCATACTGAAGTCAACATCAATCATCTGTACTAATACCACCTTTGATATTTATCAACAAACTAAGTATTCTCATACTAAGAAACTGAATCAAAACCACATTTCATCTTTTATCCGAAAACAAAATACTTAATAAATCATTCCTTGTAAGATGTCAAAAGCAATATAATAATTTAGATTGGAATCCTCGAACGACGGTGTGTTGCCGCCGGTGATCAGCCGCGGAGCAACACAGGTATGCCGAAGCATATCCAACTAAACAAAGGGGTACCCAAGGCACATATCGGCCTAGCAAGGTGTTATATCCTGTATAACACATAGCTCACGCTGGACCGCCGCCACGGCCTCTTACGCAACCATCCAATCTTAAAAACATTTTATTGAAAGGGGTCATAATACTCGACACCTTTATAAATTTTATTCCCCCAATTCTTGGGTAGGAATATTCGCAACCAAATCACTATTCTCAAAATCCAAAACATTTATAAATCCGATAATTGGATAAGTAAAATCACTTAGCTATTCTGATCATAGAATAGCAGAAGAATAATTGCATAAACAGAATCATTTAATTCAGCGATATGTAAAACATTTATCTATCTTGAACTGAATAGGGAAAGCAATACTTGCATAATAAGCTTTAAAATAAATATCACTTGAACAATAAGTGATGATAGGGATACTTGCCTTTGGGTTTTAGCAGTTAGTCACACTCGCAAAGACGCATCTATTCTGACATTCTGCCTCAAAACATCATCGTCCTTCTTTTCAACACTTTACTGATATGTTGCTCCTGCGATTGCTAGAAGCCAGATATCCAATACCATTCCATTCCATTCTTTATCCAATACCTTGTCCTGATAAACTCGAATGATCTGCATCTATAATTAAAATATAGAACTTTAATCGTCTAAACGATAATGACTCGACGAACTACGCATCAAAACCCTAATGTCTACCCATACGATAGCCCACACATAAAGGAAACAGTCAAACACAAGACTCTTGACCCACGTACGCACATAATTCACATAGCACGTAAGCACATAACTCATGTATGACATAATTTATAACACACATCCCTCGATTCGTCAAAAGGTTCGACTCGGTATGTTTAAAACTAAAATCGGGTCAAAAATATGATTTATCGATCAAAAATTGACTTGGAATGATTCGTAAAACAAACGACCTTTCGAAACAAAAGGATTTGGGTCTCGAAAGTATTTTTAATGAAAGCAGAATATTTTTCTGAGTCTGTACGCGTTCGTTTCGTATTAAACGGACGAACGGTTTATTTAATATGAATTTTTGAACATTTTTCGGAATTAAAACAGGTCTCTGAATCATTTTATAACTAAATAATAGGGCTCGAACACCCGAAAATAATTTTATAAGAATTATCGAGCCTGGAGAATAATTTAAAATAATATTTTCTTGGAAATCGGACAGCACCTCCTCTATTTCTCGGACTGCCCGTCGATATCATATCGACTCAACCAACAACAATCAACACAATACTTTATATATACGCGCATAAACACTCCAGAAATGAATAACACGGCCACCTGAACCAAAACTCGGACCAAAAGTGACTTCTTCAATAATTTCTAAAAATTATGAAATAAATATATAAACACTAACATGCTATAATATAAACAAGTACGAAAGCGGAATTTCGGAATTGTTACCCAAAATAAATTCTGATCACCCCGAAGAGAAAATCTGATGTCCGGAAAATATCTCCAGAAAAAATCGAAATTAATAGCGATAAACGTATACACGCTGAGATGCCATGTGGAGTAATCACCGCCTCCAAACTCTTTTTCTACGCCCCGAAAATAAATTAAAACGGAAATATAACAGAAATATGCCCCGCAAATTTTCTTCTCAAAACCTTGCAATATATATACCTATGCGTAGGTATCGAAGCGCTGATCGTTTATATATATACCAATTGAAATTTGGATATACGGTTTGCAAGATATGAATTTTTTAAAGTTAACAGTATATAAACAGGGAGAGAGACAGAGAGACAGAAGGGGAGAAACTGTTTTTGGTAAAAAAAAAGAATGGGGGCAGGGGGGGTTTAACGCGGGTGGGGTAGGTGGCAGGGGGGTGGGGGCGCTGTTTGACACGTTTTGTTTTTATTTTTTTTTCTTTCTTTTTTTTAACAGAGCACACCAACATATCCTTATTTATACCTGAAAATTTTATTTTGCCCCGCATTTCTCAACTTATCGAATAAACGCGCCAGTAAATAAAATTAGAAAAATTACCAAACAAATTCTAAAATTCTCAGAATAATTAGAAAACTAGTAAAATAAAATTTTCATAATTTTTAAAATATTTTTGACTTGCGCTCTATACCCGCAATATACGATTTAACGAACGGAGCTGCACTGGAAACAAATTCAGAAAATCACGAAAATAATCTTAAAATGTTACAAATATCCCGAAGTTTATAAAAACATAAATTTCAAAATTTTAAAACAATTTTTGAAACGCAATTTATACCCGCTTTTATCAATTAAACGATTCAACGCGCGGATAAAATTAATCCTAAAAATTCCCAAAATAATTTTAAAATTCTCGGAATATTCCAAACTTCAATAAATATGTGTTTCGTAATTTTTGAAGAATTTTGGAATTAAATACGGATTTTATAAATAAATGAAATCAGAAAATCATACAGGGCTAAATAATTGATGAAATATTGATTTCTAAATTTTATAAAATCCCAAAAATAATTATTGTAATTATAAAGTCGTAAAAATAATTTTTAAGATAATTTAAATATTTATGAAATTAAATTTTCAATAAAATCACTTTTAAAGACAAAAACAAAACGATACGACTCAGTAATTAATAATACAAATAATCCTCAATCACAATTGAGTCCCACACAATTAATATTACATACAACACATAGTAGACAGAATATCCATCCAATCCCTAATATTACTAAACGAACTCAATTTACCGATATCAATAAAATGATCGGTTTTCAAATAAACTTTTGAAAATAATACATTTAAAGAAATATTTTCAGAAATTAACAAGGATCGATATAACACTTAACAATTAACACATTACCTTATAATAACACCAACTTGTCAAATAGGAATAAAATATCCACCATTTTATTCTTTAAATCACATAAACATATTCAAATATTAATAATAATAATTCTGAAAATACGGGATATCACAATCTACCCTCCTTATAAGGATTCCGTCCTCGGAATCAGCAGAAGAAAGCACTAAGGGATCTTCTAGCCAACTTTCCATTTCCAAATAACCTCAAATTTCCATAATCTCAAATAAATCTTGTATTCTTTGTATAATAAAACTTTTACAGGAGCTTCACTGTGCACCACTGTTCCATTCACATCCTTTGACCAATTCCTCAATAGAATCGCTTTACTGATTGCGAGAAAGAAGAATAAAGAGAAAGATAGAGGGAAGAAAAGAAAGAAAGATAGAGAGAGAAATAAAAGAACAGATTGACTTCGCTATACGCCCCTGATATTCTAATCGCATTGCAGTCCACTGTCGTCCTTCGTAATTCCATCACATCGCCTTACTTTGACTTGAACAGGATACTCAACTTAACTTGATTGGCATACCTTCGAATATTTGGAATGATAAAATCATAGAATTTCAAAAAGAAGAGAATTTGATATCATAACGGGACCAAAATCTGAATTTGAGAAAAAGTATTGTTGAAATGAAGGAATAACTGAGAGATCAATAAGATCAAACGAACTTAGTATTGCGTGTCCAAATTAAGACACTACTAAAGGTTGTTAACCTTCATGTATTCACAATACAGACAAGTGATGGCGTCCCATCCAACTCCTATCACACAGACAGGTATACCTTGTGTCCCCTATAGTTAGGGTTGTTCATCTCAGTCAGAATAAAAGAATATGAAAGAAATTGAAAATCAAATGAATAAAGCTGACAAGATTTCAAAGCTGATATTTCTGAAGGAAATGAAATCCAGAGAACAAAATTATGTCACCAAATGAGCAAATGGTGCCACATCATCAAGAAACTATCCACCAAATAAGAAAAGTGAAATTAAATTATCATAACTTGGCAGAGCTATCAAAACCTGAAAAATACGCTTCATGACAGCCTCTGGCATATTTAAAACACAGATATGATTGAAAATGAGTGTTAGGGAATATATCCTCTAACAATCACTTCTTTTGAGAGATGTCAAAAGGAATTATAGAAAGAAAAGGTATTGCCAAAGTCTTAATATTTATCTTCAATTTGAACTCTCCAGTTAAATCGTCACCCACTTCTAGACACTTCTTCACGTTCCAATGATATCGATAATCTCCATCGTCGTCGAATCGTAGTCTCGAAAGATTCCACAATAGAAGTTTGCAGCTTTCCGGAGTTCCATCCAGCTCAACACAACCATCTCGAACGAATGCGCCTATCTTAACTTACTCGTTGGCACTATATCCGATAGTCCAACAGGAACTCGATATGAGCTCAAACGTCCTCACATAGCTATACACACTCTTACACACTCTCGTTTCTAGTTTACTATAACCTTAGCTCTGATACCAACCTGTAACGCCCCCAAATCCGGGGTCAGAGGATTTGGTCGTCACTGTGAAACCTCAATCTAAATCAACCTGTTTAATCAATAAATAAATGCCAGCGGAAGATATTTATCATTTATGACCCCAAACTAATCCAAGATCTTTTAAGGTTACAGTTCTAGAAACAAGATATCCAAATTCCACAAATAATTTTTCTCTTTCTTTTAAAACTCTTTTCAACAAATAAAACTCAAAACTAAACCCACTAGTATAACTTCGAAATGAAGTATACTAGGCCCAAATAAAATACACAATTATAATATAATATAATATAATATAAACAACTTTACATAATAAAACTTACACTAGTCCGCAAATCCTGGACCAACCACCTTCGAAAAGCTTCCTCTTGCTTCCTCGAATTATGCGGCTAAACAGCAAGCTAATCATCACTGCAGGTTAAATTTAAAAACAGGAAAGTATGAGCGAAAGAAATGCTCAGCAAGATCATTATGACATATATATGGTCGTTTTGATATAAAATTGACATCTGCATTAGAGCAGAACATTTAAAATCATAATTGTTGAATCATAAAATTTTAGTTGAGGAATCCCAGATTTAATTCCTTAATTATATTCAAAACCAATTTGATATTTTTGAGCGAAATGCTTCAGCAATACTTTGAATCTTGACGAGAATAAAACTCGTAAAACAGTGTTTACAGAAATATCGTAAACAACAATAACATGAAAGAATGATTATAGAGTGGATCATAAACTCATTCAAAACCGAACTCTTTAAATTAATACTTATTTTGCTGTCATATCAAATTAGATATCAATATGAACTTTGATGCTCACAACATTCTATACTGAAGTCAACATCAATCATCTGTACTAATACCACCTTTGATATTTATCAACAAACTAAGTATTCTCAAACTAAGAAACTGAATCAAAACCACATTTCATCTTTTATCCGAAAACAAAATACTTAATAAATCATTCCTTGTAAGATGTCAAAAGCAATATAATAATTTAGATTGGAATCCTCGAACGACGGTGTGTTGCCGCCGGTGATCAGCCGCGGAGCAACACAGGTATGCCGAAGCATATCCAACTAAACAAAGGGGTACCCAAGGCACATATCGGCCTAGCAAGGTGTTATATCCTGTATAACACATAGCTCACGCTGGACCGCCGCCACGGCCTCTTACGCAACCATCCAATCTTAAAAACATTTTATTGAAAGGGGTCATAATACTCGACACCTTTATAAATTTTATTCCCCCAATTCTTGGGTAGGAATATTCGCAACCAAATCACTATTCTCAAAATCCAAAACATTTATAAATCCGATAATTGGATAAGTAAAATCACTTAGCTATTCTGATCATAGAATAGCAGAAGAATAATTGCATAAACAGAATCATTTAATTCAGCGATATGTAAAACATTTATCTATCTTGAACTGAATAGGGAAAGCAATACTTGCATAATAAGCTTCAAAATAAATATCACTTGAACAATAAGTGATGATAGGGATACTTGCCTTTGGGTTTTAGCAGTTAGTCACACTCGCAAAGACGCATCTATTCTAACATTCTGCCTCAAAACATCACCGTCCTTCTTTTCAACACTTTACTGATATGTTGCTCCTGCGATTGCTAGAAGCCAGATATCCAATACCATTCCATTCCATTCTTGATCCAATACCTTGTCCTGATAAACTCGAATGATCCGCATCTATAATTAAAATATAGAACTTTAATCGTCTAAACGATAATGACTCGACGAACTACGCGTCAAAACCCTAATGTCTACCCATACGATAGCCCACACATAAAGGAAACAGTCAAACACAAGAGTCTTGACCCACGTACGCACATAATTCACATAGCACGTAAGAACATAACTCATGTATCACATAATTTATAACACACATCCCTCGATTCATCAAAGGTTCGACTCAGTATGTTTAAAACTAAAATCGGGTCAAAAATATGATTTATCGATCAAAAATTGACTTGGAATGATTCGTAAAACAAACGACCTTTCGAAACAAAAGGATTTGGGTCTCGAAAGTATTTTTAATGAAAGCAGAATATTTTTCTGAGTCTGTACGCGTTCGTTTCGTATTAAACGGATGAACGGTTTATTTAATATGAATTTTTGAACATTTTTCGGAATTAAAACAGGTCTCTGAATCATTTTATAACTAAATAATAGGGCTCGAACACCCGAAAATAATTTTATAAGAATTATCGAGCCTGGAAAATAATTTAAAATAATATTTTCTTGGAAATCGGACAGCACCTCCTCTATTTCTCGGACTGCCCGTCGATATCATATCGACTCAACCAACAACAATCAACACAATACTTTATATATCGCGCATAAACACTCCAGAAATGAATAACACGGCCACCTGAACCAAAACTCGGACCAAAAGTGACTTCTCCAATAATTTCTAAAAATTATGAAATAAATATATAAACACTAACATGCTATAATATAAACAAGTACGAAAGCGGAATTTCGGAATCGTTACCCAAAATAAATTCTGATCACCCCGAAGAGAAAATCTGATGTCCGGAAAATATCTCCAGAAAAATTCGAAATTAATAGCGATAAACGTATACACGCTGAGATGCCATGTGGAGTAATCACCGCCTCCAAACTCTTTTTTTATGCCCCGAAAATAAATTAAAACGGAAATATAACAGAAATATGCCCCGCAAATTTTCTTCTCAAAACCTTGCAATATATATACCTATGTGTAGGTATCGAAGCGCTGATCGTTTATATATATACCAATTGAAATTTGGATATACGGTTTGCAAGATATGAATTTTTTTAAAGTTAACAGTATATAAACAGGGAGAGAGACAGAGAGACAGAAGAGGAGAAACTGTTTTTGGTAAAAAAAAAGAATGGGGGCAGGGGGGTTTAACGCGGGTGGGGTAGGTGGCAGGGGGGTGGGGGCGCTGTTTGACACGTTTTTTTTTTCTTTCTTTCTTTTAACAGAGCACACCAACATATCCTTATTTATACCTGAAAATT
Organism: Apium graveolens; assembly: GCF_009905375.1. Taxonomy (NCBI): domain Eukaryota; kingdom Viridiplantae; phylum Streptophyta; class Magnoliopsida; order Apiales; family Apiaceae; genus Apium; species Apium graveolens. Next base: position 173,527,421 of record NC_133655.1, read on the forward strand.
TTATTTTGCCCCGCATTTCTCAACTTATCGAATAAACGCGCCGGTAAATAAAATTAGAAAAATTACCAAACAAATTCTAAAATTCTTAGAATAATTAGAAAACTAGTAAAATAAAATTTTCATAATTTTTAAAATATTTTTGACTTGCGCTCTATACCCGCAGTATACGATTTAACGAACGGAGCTGCACTGGAAACAAATTCAGAAAATCACGAAAATAATCTTAAAATGTTACAAATATCCCGAAGTTATAAAAACATAAATTTCGAAATTTTAAAACAATTTTTGAAACATAATTTATACCCGCTTTTATCAATTAAACGATTCAACGCGCGGATAAAATTAATCCTAAAAATTCCCAAAATAATTTTAAAATTCTCGGAATATTCCAAACTTAAATAAATATGTGTTTCGTAATTTTTGAAGACTTTTGGAATTAAATACGGATTTTATAAATAAATGAAATCAGAAAATCATACAGGGCTAAATAATTGATGAAATATTGATTTCTAAATTTTATAAAATCCCAAAAATAATTATTGTAATTATAAAGTCGTAAAAATAATTTTTAAGATAATTTAAATATTTATGAAATTAAATTTTCAATAAAATCACTTTTAAAGACAAAAACAAAACGATACGACTCAGTAATTAATAATACAAATAATCTTCAATCACAATTCAGTCCCACACAATTAATATTACATACAACACATAGTAGACATAATATCCATCCAATCCCTAATATTACTAAACGAACTCAATTTACCGATATCAATAAAATGATCGGTTTTCAAATAAACTTTTGAAAATAATACATTTAAAGAAATATTTTCAGAAATTAACAAGGATCGATATAAAACTTAACAATTAACACATTACCTTATAATAACACCAACTTGTCAAATAGGAATAAAATATCCACCATTTTATTCTTTAAATCACATAAACATATTCAAATATTAATAATAATAATTCTGAAAATACGGGATATCACATTTGTCGAATTAATTGTAGTAACTGTATTCACCCCCCCTCTACAGTTAATTAAGGGCCTAAAAATTGGTATCAGAGCTTTTTGTTAACGTAAAAACAGTTTAAGATCTGAAAATCAATCAACCATGTCAGATAAAAAAGAAGAAACACAGAATCGGAAGCCACAACCCCTAGCCATATCACAGATAAACGACAACATGAGTAGGTATGAAGAAACCAAGGTGCCTATCCTGAAGATACATGAATATCCAATCTGGAAAGTTAGGATGGCCATGTACTTGGATGCCACAGATGCTGAATATCTGAACAGGATCTATGATAGTTCTCATAGACCAATGAAGGTAGTTGTTTCGCTTACAGGAGAACCAGGGAAGATGATAGACAAAGACAAGAAGGACTACTCTTCTGAAGATATCTCATCTATCATAAGGATGCTAAGGTCAGACACATCTTGCACAACAGTATTGATAGTGTTATGTCCAATAGAGTTATTGAATGTAAGACAGCAAAAGAGATATGGGATGCTTTAGAAGTAAAGTATCAAGGTACAACCACTATCAAGAAGAACATGAGGATATTACTTACTCAAGAATATCAGCACTTTGACTTAAGGGACTATGAGTCCTTAACTGAGATCTATGATATATTTCAGAAGTTGCTGAATGACTTATCCCTTATCAACAAAAAATATGATTTGGAGGACCCAAACCAGAAGTTCCTACTTGCTCTCCCTGAAAAATGGGACTTTAAAGTCACATCAATCAGGGATAACTATCAACTTGATAACACACCTTTAGATGAGATCTATAGAGTTCTGAAAACTCATATACTAGAGATGGAGCAAAGAAGCAAGAGGAAAGGATCTAAATCTAGACCACTTGCACTCAAGGTTGAAGAGAAGCCAAATGAGAAAGCTATGAAGAAAAGCTACTCCAAAGGGAAAGCCATGATCGCAAAGTCAGATACCGAATCATCAAATTCTGATGATGACTAAAATGCTGATACTGAATCAGATACTGATAGTTAGTATAACAACAATGAAGAAATTGATCAATTGGCTGCCCTACTGGTTAAAAGCTTCAAGAAGATGGTTTACAATAACTTCATAAAAGGGATAAGATTTTTCTAGAAAAGGTTCCAGTTCCTCAAACTTTGATAAGAGGAACAACAGGAGAAATACTGATGGGAAGGAATCAAGATCTGGAAAACTTGACAAGTCAAAAGAGAGATGTTACAACTGTGATAGAATTCGACAATTTACAGCTGAATGTAGAAAACCCAGAGCTGAGAAGGAACAAGCCTTGATCTAAAAGAAGAGAAACTGGGATGATTCATTAGATTCAGATGATGGAGTCAATTATGCTCTCATGGAAAAAGTTGATGCTGAGGATGACAATGCTGAATTAAAGGTAACTTAGTCTACTCTTGCTTTTGATACTGATGATATCTATGAATTAAGATTATTTTTGAAGTCTATGCATGTTAGTTTTAGGGATCAAACCTTATAGAATAATATAATCAAGAGTAAAAACTCCGTGTTAAAGAAAAGGAATGATCACCAAGAAACTGAGTTTCTTTCCATGCTAGAAATTCAAAAAGAAAGAGAAAATTCTGTTTATGGTAAGGAAAAATTGTTAGAAGAGCATGCTTATCTAGAAAAGGAGCAAACAAAAGAAAGAGAAGTCATTAAATTTTGGACTAACTCAGGAAAGTCAACTCAGGAAATTCTAGAGAATGGTTGTTGGGGATCAGGATTAGGATATTCAGCTAGATCTAATTCTGATAAGAGAAGTGGAAAAGAAACTGAGAGAATAGAACCAATAAAAGCTAATAGCAAGATCAAACTGAACAAGGTTCAAATAAAGACCATTAAGATTAATCCTAGTGCTAATAATGTTAAGTCAATCCATGAGGAAGTACAACTTCAGCACCTGGATCAAACTTAATTACTGAGAAGAGTGAACAAGTTCACACAAATTCAGTAAATATTGGTTCAATGACTCAGAAACAGCTGAAGCAAAAGCAGAAGGATCTACATATAAAAGACAAGAGGAAAAGGTCTAGGAAAAATAGGAATGGAAAGATAGGTATTAATAAGAATGGAAATTATGTAACTCCACCTAATGCACCTAGAAAGAACTGTTCAAACTGTGGTAGTACTAATCATCTTGCTAATTCTTACAAGAAGAATAAAAAGATCAATGTTGTTTCTTCCAAATCAGAGTTTAGGAATAGAACAATTAGATATGAACCACAGAGTCCTGGTTTTCATTGTGGAAGTTTTTGGCATTCTAATTATACATGTAAAGAGTATCATGGTTTTTATTATGATTATTATAAACTGAAATGCTCTTTAATTAAAGCAAAATTTGTTTCTGCATGTATAAATTCTGATAGTAAGGATGTTAACCGAAACACTAATAAAAAGTCTTCCGCTGCATATGTTAACAAACTTAAAAAGGCCAAATGATCCAAGCAAGTCTGGGTCCTTAGAAACAATAACCGAATCAAATTATTGATTGCAGGGTCACAGGAGGAATGCTCTAGTCTTGGACAGTGGATGCTCAGGACATATGACAGGTTATAAATCCCTTCTATAGGAATTTCAGGAAAAGGCTGGCCCTAGCGTTTCTTATGGAGATGGCAACTTAGGAAAAATCTTGGGATATGGAAAAATCAAAGTTGGAAATATCATCATTCAAAATGTAGCTCTAGTTACAGGATTCAAGCATAATCTGATTAGTGTGAATCAAATCTATGACAGAGGTTACCATGTCAACTTCTATGAGGAGAATTGTGAAATTGTCAGCAAGTCTGATGGAAAGATTGCGTTGATTGGTGTAAGACATGGTAGTTTATGTGAATCCAGGGTCTCCATAAGTATTGATAATTCAAAAGTTTGTCTACTGAGTAGAGCATTTGTGGAAGACAGCTGGAACTGGCATAAAAGACTTTCTCAACTCAACTTTAACAATATCAATGAACTAGTGAGGAAAAATCTTGTGAGAGGATTGCCCAATGCAGTTTTTACTTCTGATGGCTTATGTGACATGCTAGAAAGCCAAGCAAATGAAAACTTCTTTAAGAGTAAAAGTGAATCCTCCATTCTTGAACCATATCATCTACTTTATGTTGATCTCTTTGGTCCAGTGAATGTTATGTCAATTGCCAAGAAGAGGTATGCACTCGTAATTGTTGATGAATATACAAAATATACATGGGTGTATTTTCTGCACACCAAGGATGAATCTGCATTCATTCTTCTTGATCATGTGGGGAGCTAGAAAATGGATCAACATACAAAGTGAAGATCATCAGAAGTGATAATGGAACTGAATTCAAGAATAGCTCTATGAAAGAGGTCTGTAAACTTAAGGGGATAAAACAAGAGTTTTCTACAACTGGAACTCCACAACAAAATGGAGTTGTTAAAAGAAAGAATAGAACTCTGATAGAAGCTGCAAGAACCATGCTAGAGGAAGCAAGATTGCCTACCTACTTCTGGGCTGAGGCTGTGCAAACTGCTTGCTTTACACAAAATGCAACATTGATCAACAAGCATGGAAAAACACCATTTGAAATGGTGAAGGGAAAGAAGCCAAATTTGAAGTTCTTTCATATTTTTGGTTGTAAGTGTTTTATTCTCAAAACTCATCCGGAGCAGCTGTCCAAGTTTAATCTGAAAGCTGATGAAGGAATATTTGTGGGTAATCCGTTGACCATTAAATCCTTTCGAGTTTACAATCTTAGAGCAAGAACAGTCACGGAATCTATACATATATCTTTTGATGACAAGATGATAACAGGTCTAGAAGATGCAGATGACCATGACAAATTGAGATTTGAAAATGAAGTACCTTATGCTGAACTTTTAAATCCTGACTCTGATATAGTAAGTCCTGATATCACTCAAAGCTCTGAGGTTCCACAAAACAGTGGAAATAATTCTAACACTGAAGCATATGTTGAGGGGGAGCAACATGACTCAAGTCTAGAGACTACAACAAGTGATTCATCTCGAGAGACGTCAATCGAAAGATCATCAGACTCATCTTCCTCATATTCTGATGAGTCAAATACTGATAACAATGGGAACACTGATTCAGGGGGAGCATTAGAAAAAAATGATGGTACTAATCAAAGAAATAACAGAGAGTTCATGGATCAAGGGGGAGGTTCATCTTCAAAGATTCAACTTCCATCTGCAAGAAAATGGTCTAAGTCACACACACCTGACTTAATCATTGGAAACCCTGACAATGGTGTAAGAACAAGAAAAGCCACTCATAATGAATGTCTCTACCATCCTTTTCTATCTCAAACTGAACCTAAGAAGGTTGAAGAAGCTCTACAAGATGCTGACTGGGTCACAACAATGCAAGAAGAGCTCAATAAATTTGAAAGGAACAAAGTCTGGATTCTTGTGCCAAGACCAAAGAACAGATCTGTAGTTGGCTCAAAGTGGGTCTTCAAAAACAAAACTGTCAGTGAGGGCATTGTTACAAGGAATAAAGCAAGACTTGTGGCAAAGGGATACTCACAACAAGAAGGCATTGATTATGATGAGACATTTGCTCCAGTTACAAGGCTTGAGGCAATTAGAATCTTTCTTGCCTATGCTACTCACAAGAAGTTTAAGGTGTTCCAAACGGATCTGAAGAGTGCATTCTTAAATGGAGAACTCAAAGAATTGAACAGCCTCCAGGGTTCATTGATTCAATGTATCCAGATCATGTCTACTCACTGTATAAAACACTCAAGAGCCTGGCTAATGCAGTCCAGGTATCAAATGAGTATGATGGGAGAATTGAGTTATTTTCTGGGGTTACAAGATAAACAGACTGATGAAGGGATCTTCATAAATCAATCCAAATACACCAGGAATTTACTTAAAAAGATTTGGAATGTAAGACTGCTCAACTGCATCAACTTCTATGGCCACTACAACCAAGTTAGATTGAAATACTGGTTCTTCAATAGATATAACTAACTACAGAGGTATGATTGGCTCACTCCTATATCTGACTGCTAGTAGACCTGATATCATGTATGCTACCTGTCTCTGTGCAAGGTTCCAAGTTGATCCTAGAGAACCTCATCTATTAGGTGTGAGAAGAATTTTTAAGTATCTCAAAGGCACCATGAATCTGGGATTATGGTATCCTAGAGATTCAGACTTTAAACTAATTGGATATTCAAATGCTGATTTTGTAGGATGCAAAATAGACAGGAAAAGCACTTCTGGAAGCTGCCAATTTCTTGGTGGAAGATTGGTTTTTTGGTACATAAAGAAATAAAAGTCAATTTCCACACCAACTGGAGAAGCAGAATACATTGTTACAGGAAGCTGTTGTGCTCAGATTCTATGGATGAAGAATCAATTACTGGATTATGGGTTAGACTATTCTTCTATTCCTATATATTATGATAATCAAAGTGTTATTGGAGTGATAGGAAATCCAGTATAGCATTCAATGACTAAGAACAGCAGTATCAGGTACCATTTCATAAGGGAACATGTGGAAGCAGGTGTAACACCCCCAAATCCGGGGTCGGGGATCCGGGTTGTCACGAGTTCCATTTCCCTTAATAACACCCAATCTTAATAAACAATCAACTACTCTGTACTGTGACCCCACAATAAACACACACACCACAAGTTATAGTCTCAGAGATGAATATCCAAAAAAAAAATAACACGAGTCATTTTATTCCACAATTATATGCCATTACACCTTAAAAGGGGTTTCTGAATAAATTTCATTTCTTTGCCATTATTACAATTCATAAAGATACATAAGTTGGTACATCAAGAGTTGAAAGCCTAGCCTATTGGTAGTTCCTTCCTCAGCTACAGCGACATCAACACCTATAGGAAAGTGCGGAACGTTTCCTATCCGCTCGCGAATTGGAAGTTTGGTCCTGTTCATCTTGTCTATCTGATGTTGTGTGATGAAAAAAGAAAGCAAGGGTGAGCAACAAGCCCACCAAAATAATATGTATAATAATTAACAATATATGAGCATTCTCATAGTACTCATGAAAGTCTTGGTCAAGAAGAAATGAACCAAGTTTGATTTCTTAACGCGACCAAGTCGCAAAATATTCAGTATATATGTACATATACTTTTCAAAATCTCGGAAGTCCTCTTCCATGCATAATTAACACAGAGTTCCAGTTTATAACTGTATAAAAATATCGTTGCAAGGTGATCTCATATATCTAACCTTGTCTCAACGTTTTTCTGAAAATCTTTGACATGCATAAGATAATCATTTACTAGATATAAGTTTAAAAGATGAAGTTAAAAGATACTCCAATGTACTTATATCTTTTCCGAATACTACTTGCACTACCACCGTTCAAGTTATAATTAGTTTCAAAAGTTCATCACATAGACGAGACTACAAGACAAGATTTGAATAGATTCAATCTTTATAATATCATTCAAAAGAAATGAAGTTACGACATACTTCATTAAGTCACGATATATATATCCATATATATCTCTCATACATTTCCTAAAAACCTCTGTCATGTAAAGTATGAACAGAGTTGTAATATCCAATGAATTTGGATAGAAAAGAATTTTGGCATAAACCTGGTATCTTGCTGATCAGGCAAAGATACCAATAAGTAACCTTTTCTATTGTAGATGGATGAATTCCTCGCCGGTCATCACCCTGGCCCCATTAGGACCTCGCGCTAGACCGTTACCCGGCCACTCACGCATGGATGGACTGTCACCCAGCCTCTTACACCTTCATAGACCGTACCCCGGCCTGTCGCTTATGCCGACTCAATTAGATGGACTTACTTCCCGAACATTGGGCAAGTAATCAAATTGTTTTCTCAAAACAGCAACCTCGTTGCGAATATAAAATACGCCACAGAGACGGATCCCTAAGATTTTTGAGCGAATATTCAAGTCTCCTTCGAAAGGAAGATCTTAAATATATAAAAAATGAGTTTTGGGATCCGCTCTAACTTTTAAAATCATTTTGAAGACTCGAAAATATTTTTAAGAATGTTTGGAGAAATGCTGATTTAATGAAATAAATCAGTCCCGATATATTAGAAAATATCTGAATATTATTATTTAAATAATATTCCCATAAAGAATAATCTTTAAAAATAATTGAAGTAAAAGTTTTAAAACTCATACTTGAAATGAATATTAATAACCAAAGATATACTTATACGAAAGTATGATCTTTATTTGAATAATCGAAAATAAGTTTGATTATCGAAACATTATTCTTTAATAAAATAAAGAATATTATTTAATAAATAAGCGGAGTCATAAGTCCTCACATGAATATTCAAAATAATATTCATTAAATAAAATAACTGGAGTCTTAAGTCCTCGAATGAATATTCAAAATAATATTCATTAAAGAAACTAAACGGAGTCATAAGTCCTCGAATGAATATTCAAAGTAATATTCATTAAATAAAATAAATCGAGTCATAAGTCCTCAAATAAATATTCAAAGTAATATTCATTAATAAAATAAAGTTATCGAATAAACCTTATTCGATTAATAGTTTTGAAAACTATATATATATATTATACTCGGGAACATCGACTCCCGGTTTAGAAAATGTTCACCTTCGGATCCCCTATACTAAGCATATACGCAATTACTGCTTATCTCTAGCATAGGTATTATGCAACTGAATCAACAGATATATGTATCAAGATTACGAAACAGGCATGCATATATACCATATCACATGCTCCAATATATCGCAAGAATTTGTTAATTAACCATCATGCATCTATAACAAGATAATGCATATACATATGTATACATCACAACAACAGTATAACGGGTAGAAAACTTGTCTGAGTGTTCCCGGATAGACTTAAGCTTGGAGTGGGTCCGATAACCTATGAACAATAACATAAGTCGGAATTAAACCCCGGTCGCTTAGAAACTAGACTTTAACCAATTAGACCCCTAACGTTCGCTTATGCGCTTAACGATTCACTTAAGTCGCTCGAGTACCCTCGGCTCCACCATTTTTAATAAATTAACCATTAATAATTTTAAAGCGATTCTTTCGCGAGTACCTTACCAACTGCCTAATACACTTAACATAATTGTTTCATATCCCAATTAGTTATTTAAGGTCCTTTACCAAGGTTTCAAAGTAAGGAGAGGGGAAATGTTTCGTTCGCGAAACGCCGTTACTTAAAACGGTCGTTTCTCCTAAACCGTACATCGGAATCAAACGAACCACATATCAAAACGAAGCTCGTAACATGAACTATCTAAAAATGGCAACGGTCAAAACCTAACAGTGAGTTCAAGGGTTCTGATGTTAAGAACAAAAACAGTCTAAGGTAAATCGGGCATTACGACGGCTATGTTTACGCGATTACCCAAATTTATACCACTCCAAATCAACCCACAATCAACCCACAATCAACATCACAACCAAAATCCATCCATACTTCACCATAACAGCCCCAACAACTCAATATTATCAACTTATACTACTTCCCAATCATGAACTAAAAGTTTACTTAAGTTCTTTAACTAATTATCAAGATTTACAACTCCAAACACATCATAACACCAACCCATCTCTAAATACAACAAAACACAAAACTCTAAATATACAAAATTAGGGCTAGGGTATGAGGTTATACCTTCCTTGGTGAGTAAAAGTAACTAAGGAGCTTGGAATCACCCTTGAATGTCCTTACCAAAGCTTAATCTAAACAAAAACTTAAGAACAAAATTTTAAGTTCTTGAAAAACACTATTCATCCTCTTCTTCCATGATTTTTAGGAAGAGATTGTGAAGGAAATTGAAGCTTAAACTTATAGGATATCTATATCTATACACAAGGAACCTTAGATAATTACCTTGCTAATTAACAAAGCTTGGATCTAGGATTTTGACTTTTTCTTTCTTTGAAGAAGAAGAAAGCCGAGAGCTTTGATGAAGAAAGTGTAATAAACTTTGTGTTTTTGTGTTTTGTGATTTGTTTGATTGGTTGATAGCTTTTGTTTTTGATTAATTACCTTTTTAACCATGAAAAATTGTGTGGTTATTAATCAACCACACCTCCTTCCCTTATGTCATGCTTAGGTCATCATGTGATGTCACCCTCCCACACTTGTCCTCTTCTTGTTGGTTTGATGACATCATCATCCCTAACCTCCTTGATTAACTCTTAATTGCTTGCATAATGACCGCTGATCTGTTATACGGTTCGCTTAACTTTCGTTCTCATTTATCGTTTGAGGGATCATACCCGGGATCTTATTACTTGGGTTCCCTTAACCTTTCTCAATACATTATATTCCTTTTATGATCCTCTCTTAAAATCCTTGAATTTAAATCCTTTTTATCCTGTTACCTTATACTAAATTCTTTCGGTATCTGGTGGATTTTCGGGAAAAAACAAAGTGTTCGGATTTGGATTCTGACGATCTTTACATACACTTATATACTATATAGAGTACTAATAAAATCTCAGAATATCAATCAAAGAACCCCAACATAGTGTGGCAAGAAAAGTTTTCTTATTCAGCATAATCAACAAAATCACTATTCATAAGGGTTACAAAAAGTTCAAAAATTTTGGGGTTATTACAGCAGGTATAGTGGAATTGGTCTTTATTCCAACAGATTAGCAAGTAGCAAATATATTCAGTAAGCCTCTCTGTCAAGCCACATTCACATGATTGGTGAATGAATTGGGAGTGATTTTAGGACAATTCTTAAACTCTGATAATTAAGTCTGCTGATATTTTTGAAGCATGGTATCTTATTATTTGTCAAGACTTGTTAGATACTGATTCTTGTGTTAAATATTGATGACATGATAACATGCAAATTGTGTTAAATGATTTTATGTGAAAACTGCATGTTGAACTACTGATCATGCTTACATGCTCTGTTATTAGTTAAACTTGTCTTGACTAATAGGTTTTGTCAGTTGTTGATAAATTCTGATATTGGTCAACCCGGTTTTGACTGATAAATCTTGATATTTGTAATTGCATGCTGATAATGGTCAACCTTTGATTGACTATTTTTATGATGATATTGTTTTAGTCAGAATTTTAATTACAAGGTTGAAGTTCGCCTCAGATGGATAATTTTTCATGGTTACAAATGGTTACACATTGAGTAAGGATTTGGAACACGTTCGTTTAATGCATTACTTTATTCTCGGGAACTGTGCATATAGTAACACACATTTACTTGATTACTTTTGAAGTCAATCGTATATTTCCATGTGTTCTATTAAACTGAATGTGACTAAATTAGTGGAGAAAAGTGTTGTATAAAATCAATTTTTGATTTTAGATAATACTTTACTTGTATTCATTATCCTCTCTCCGCTACTTTACCCTTCTCAAAGCTGTAAACTCTGAAACCCTAAACACTTTTATAAATCTTTCTTGAAAAAAATTAACCATGACTTCACCTGCTGCTTCTAAACCATTTGATTATGGTGGTACAAATTTTATGACTAACAACTATTCAGCTATCCTGACTAACAACAACGTGAAAGTTGATTTTCACATTTTTCAGGACTTTCTTAGATCCAGCGAGATTGGGTTTGCTCTCACAGCTCCACCCACAATCTCTGATGACCAGGTGCTTGCTATCTAGAGGACTGGAGTATTTGATGATGGAGGAGCTAATGGATCTCCAAGCCTTGTATTTGAATTTGAAAATACAACAAGGATTATAACTCCTCAAACTGTATGGGATGCATTACAATTGCCTACTCATACCTCCTACTCAACACTGGTAGGTGATATTGAGATGAGGAGATTCTTTACTGAGATTTTCTATGACAAGGATTTGAAGAACCTGGGTCAATTAAAAAGGAACGGGCTAAGGAAGGAATGGAATTTCTTCTTTGATTGCATCACAAAGGCTTTCAACAACAAATCTTTGAACTTTGATGCCTTTCCCTTTGACACAGTAGATAGGGTATTCTCTAATTCATGGTTCACATTATGATTATGGTGGAGTAGTTCTGTCTTTTATTTGTGATAGACTAAATGATGGTAGAAATATAGTATATTATGCTAGATTCTGTCAGTTGATTTTCAATGCTTGTTTTCCTAATACCCCTATCCCCTCTAATCAAATAGTGTCAGTGTTTAAGTTGTCAAAAGGGCTTTTTCCGACTTAATTTCACAAGATGAAAAGCGGTTGAATTTAGCTCCTTTGAGGTTACCACTAGTTTCAAGAAACTTTTTTTTTTGCAAGGCTTCTTGAGACTTATGGTTTGCTTAACAGCCAGAGTGCTAAGCTCCAGGAAATCACCATTGGAAACCCCCCTGTAATTCACCCCAGCACAACAACTCAAACACAAATCCAAACACAAACCCAACCACTGAAATAAATCTCAAATAGAAGCCCCCTCTGGTGTCTCTCAAAAGACACTTGTTGTAAAAGAAAGAAAGAATGGGTTAAAAAAGCTACAAATCCTACTGTAGCTAAGACAAAAGATGTAGCATCTCAAGTTCCTCATTTTTCAAAACCTTCAGAAATTGCTGTTGAGTGGCATTTATGACACTTTATAACACTCCGTATAGCTTTGGATTGATGTTTTGTACTCAAGTTGTTAGTATTTTTAACGTGTTTTTATAATATTTTTGCATTTCAGGAATATATTAGGAATATAGGTGAATTGGCATTGTTTGGATGCTAATTTGGTGTTAAGATGGTGTCTAGAATAAAAGCTCATGAAAAGACCAGCTCAAACCAACAAGAAAAGAAAAAAGTCAGAATTTTCTCCAGAGAGCCGGCGACCCCGCGCCAGGATGGCAGAAACGGGAATTAAAATCCCGTTTCACATGAAATTTTGTTCTGTTGGATTTCTATTCTGCATGGGCTGCTATATATACATAATTTATGCTCGTTTTTCATAAAGAGACATATCAGGGTTTAAGGAGAAGGCTTAAGAAGACCGTAGAGCATAATTCAATATAGACAAAGAGGACCTAGTTTATACTTGTGATTATTTATTTTAAGTTGTAACTTTGAATGCTAGTTTTCTTATCCATGAACATTTACTCTTGTTTCGTTCTTGGTTTTATTCAGTATAAAGATTACATTAATTTTACCATGCTTTCATCGGAACCCACGTTGATGATGAGTCCAATTATGGGCTAATCATTATCGTGGGATTTTAACGGATTTATTTATGGATTTCTTTAGTTAATTCATTTTGATACCTTAGTGGGTGGTGATTGTATGATAATGTAGCATTTGGTTGTACTTATTCATCTTATGAGTGTCGTAAACTTGTAAGATAGTGTATTAATCTTTAATGAAGCGAAAGTGGATTTAAGTGTTTAGAACTTGCTATGCTAGAATAGGTTCATGTATTTGATATGCATGATTCGTCGGTAATTTTAACCATCTTACTTGCCCTATGTAATCACTATAGATAACTTGTGCATTAAACCGTTATGTTGTCAAATTCTATAGACATATAGGGTCTAAATATAATTGGTGTCTATTCAGCTTCTATCTCTTTTGTGGATGTATGGTAGTATGGTATTCGTACAACGAAAGTTGGCGTTTATCAGTTTCGTGTTATCTGATTAGTGTCATCAACGTTACATGCTAAGGTTAAGAATGAAAAGGCTATTGAATGAAGTATTTAATGAAGTTAGAATCTCATGTTTGTGTCATATATTATTCAACTCTCTTTAATCTCCTAGTTTATGTTCTTTAGTATAATCTATTAGTTAATCTTAGTTAAACAACCTCAATTTGTTATTCGTCTTAGCATTTGATAATAGCCATACTAGTGTTGCATAAATACATTGATTGAAATTAACCTAAACCTATCCATGTGGGAATAAACTAGAATTTATTCTATATTACTTGCGATCGCGTATACTTGCGTGAATATTAGCGCGTGTTTCAGCCCTAACAATTGCAAAGAGGAAACTTGTACTTGCTGGATTAGAATCAGATTCAGATGAGGACAATGCTACCTTATCTTCCAGATTTCCAAACATTTCATCTGATTCTTCTCCAAGACGAGTTGTTCCATCAACTGCAAAAGACACAACTGCTGATACTAATGCAAATTCCAGACCAAAGGAAAAAAGATTGGTCAAAGCTTATTACAATCAGCACTTGCTCCAGATTAAGCAGGAAATTGTTGAGGAGACACATAGTGCATCAAATCCAAATTATGACATCCAGTCTACTGCTGAGGCACTTGTAGAACTGTCTGAAGATCCGGTCACGCAGTATTATAAGAGAGCAAGGGAAGTCTCTAATGAGCAAGTAGAAGCTAGTGTCAAGAGGCTGCAAGTGAAAGTACTTTTTCCTGGATCAAGCACACAAGCACCAGTATCTCAAAGGGGTACAGAAGCTACATCTCCCGATCCAATCCCACAAGAACCTGCACCTCAAACTGGTGCAGCAGATATTGAAAAGCAAGAGTCTTTGATTAAAGCTACTCAGGAGTCTATTACTGCAGTTGTGGAGAAGGGTACATAAGAACCTGGTTGTCAAAGTCATCCAGCAACTTCTGATTCTCTAGCTATACAAGAACCATTGCATCAAAGTTGCAATGCAAGCCTTACTCCTTCTGCAGTGACTCTTATTATAGATGCTAAAGACAGAGTTCATCTGTCTCAACTGTCTACTGATATTTTCTCAGTACCACAACTGAATGTTCGCACGGAATCTGTATCTTTAGATTCACAAGGTATAAATACTGTTATTACTTTATCAACATTTATTCTAAATACTGATATAGTTCTTTCAGCATTTATTATATTTTTATGATATAAAATCGTGTTGGCATGATTATTTCTAGACCTTATTGAAGGACTACCTCTAGTTGTATGGCCACAGATCACCCTTCTTTAGCCACCTCTTATTTCTGTAGGACAATCTTTCTGAGCCTTTTTCTGTGAGATGTATGAAAAGAATGAGAGAAAAATAGAATTTAAGAGAGACAGGAGGTAGATGAGAGATTGGATTTAGTAATCCTTGTGAGGAAGCTCTGACTATTGAAAGTCATGAAATGTGTGGTGTGAGGAGTAGTGAGACTACTTTAAAAGTATAGAGAGATTAAGTTTTATTTGCTATATGTTTGCAGGTGCTCAGAGTACTAAAGAAACAGATGTTGAACGACAGTCTATTGAACATTAAGAAAACTCTAATGTACCAAGGGAATCTCCCCGTAAGTCTAAGTACTGATACTTTCTTGCAGTCCATATATTCTACTATTCCATCACATGAGACAATCACTGTTTTTGTTGACTAACAGTCCACTTACTCAACTTTACCATCACCTGAGGAAATCCCTGTTATTGTTAAAGATGTAGTAGCATAACAGTCCATTCATAAAGTTTCTTCCATTTCAGAATCACCACAACATGTTACAGGAACTGAGGTTCTAGAAGTTAATCTCGAAGCTCCAATTCATTTATCTACAATACTTGAAGATGTGGAGTTAACTTCTGAAGGTGTGGAAGCTTCTGAAGCTACTGGATCACATACTACACCAATTTCTACTTCTATTCTATATACTGAAGCTGGTGATGAAGTTCAACAATTAGTGCAAAATCCGGTTATTGTTGAAGAATCTAATGATGGTGAAGAAGCTAATGTTTCTCATGCTATTATAGATCCTGATGATGATCTTTTCTTCCCTAAAGATAAGCCTATGCATGTGAGGCAACAAAAACTAAAAGTGTTAGATGCTATAAAAGAACGGGATTATTTTGATAATCTCTAAATGCTCATTGGAAAGATGATACATATCCTATTTCCAGAACTCAAGCTGTTGCATATCTTGAAACAGTAGAATAGAATATTACAAATCCTGATATGCTGAATCATCTGAAAGCATCAACTTTAGTTGTTAGATCCTTACACACAGCTCATGACGCACCTACTACTCAAATCAATCAGATTAAAGAATCATTGATTGCTTCAAAGCTGACTACTCATCAGGAAATTCAGAAACAAGTTTCATCAATAGTTGTCAGGCAGACTAAAATTGAAGCTAGTCAAGCTATATTGGAAGCTACACAAGCTCATATATCTACTCAACTTACAGAAGTACAGAATATAATGGAGCTGATTCTTTTTCTATTGCTTGGTGATGATGTCAAAAAGGGGGAGAAAATTATTAAATCTAAATGCAAACAGCTGACATTGACAAGTACTGATGATGAAAATCCTGATGGAGGTAATAAGGGGGGACAGAAGGAAAGTGAAAGAGCTAGTTGGAGTTAGTGGTTCATCAAAATTAATCACTAAATTTCAATCTAGACAAGGTGGAGAAACTAAGAGGAATGAAAGAAGAGTAGAAGATTTGACTGTGACTAAAAAAATGCAAAATTCTTCACAAGTCACAATTGTTGCTGATGAAGACCAAGGTATTCTGGAGATAGAAGGTGGTGCTGAAGCAAGTCAATTTCTTCAAAATCTGAAAGTTAAAGGAAGAAAGACAACTCTGTTCTACAAGGATTTAAAGATTCAATTATTTGACTTTGAGGTAAGTAGAAGAATATGTGCAAAAGAAAATCCTGGAGTTTATTTTGAACAGCTATGGCAAATGGAGGAAGACTTCAAGAATTCCATGAAGACAACAAATGCTGATATTGCTGTTATTTCTTAAGTACTTTATGAAGATGATCTTTCTAACCGACCAACCAAAGGTGTAGTTATAAAGGAAATCAGTCAGGAAGAAGATCTCAGATCACAAGTTACTGTAACTGCTAACATGAAGCTTAAAGGAAAAGAGAAGATATGAGAGAAGTCAAAGATTTCAAAGTCTAAAGCCAAAGCTGTTGAGAAGAAGAAAATGGTATCTAAGGAAACTAAATCTCAAATAATGATAGATCCAATCTATGCAGTAGTTCAAGCTCATGATACTGAAGAAAATGTGAAGAAGAAGAAGAATGAAGATTAATGAAGCATTCTGAGCTGAAGAACTGAAATTAACCTCTGACATTGTTCAAGTTAAAGAAACAGTTCAGGATGAATAATAAAGTCTGATGTTCACTGGAGCAAGATTTAAAATGCATACTTGATTCTTGCATTTAGATAGTTTTGACATCATCAACTGGAACTTGTCCATATTTCCATAATGAACAAGTTGGGGAGATTTTTAGGAGCAATTGATGATATCAAGCAGAAACTATCAGAAGTTCATATCAGAACTTACATTAACGGATGATGATGACATCGACGGATGTTGATAATTGACGGATAAGGATATCCACAGATGATGATGTCAATGGATGATGAAATCAGTATTTATCACATCAGTTGATCTTCGAGAAGGAAAAGGAAACAAGAACTCAAGGCGGTGGAGGACTTTATCTCAGAAGCATTTTATAGGTTTCCTTGTTGTTAATAGAATAGGATTCCTTGTACATCGTGTAGCTGTGATGTATATAAGGACGGATTAGGTTGATGCTATAAGCATTGCAACATTGTTATATCTTTTGCATAACCTAGCAGCTCTCAAGGATATTTGTTCACCCTTTCGAGAGAGTAAGTTTGTAATAAGTTTTTATCACTTAATATAAAAACTGTTGATTCTATTAAAACTTTGTTGAATTAATTGTATTAACTATATTCAACCCCCTCCACAGTTGATTAAGGTCCTAACAACATATGACCGAAAATAAGTCACTCTTGAATAACATTAAAAAGGTTACCGCGGGTGTAACACCCCCCAAATCCGGGGTCAGGATTGGGTGTCACTACATAACTTTAAAATATTTTTAAAATTGATTTAAAAATTCCGAAAAATAGTTTTGAGCTTTAAAATATTATTTTAAATTATTTTCAAGGCTAGATAATTATTATAAAATTATTTTAAAGTCAGATTCAGGTATTCGAACCCTATTATTTAATTATAAAATGATTCAGAGACCCATTTTAATTCCGAAAAATGTTCAAAAATTCATAATAAATCAACCGTTCGTCCGTTTAATGTGAAACTAACGCCTCTAGACTCAGAAAAATATTCTGCTTTCATTAAAA
The DNA here is from genome assembly GCF_009905375.1 of Apium graveolens. NCBI lineage: Eukaryota > Viridiplantae > Streptophyta > Magnoliopsida > Apiales > Apiaceae > Apium > Apium graveolens. The sequence continues at coordinate 173,545,436 of NC_133655.1, forward strand.
ATACTTTCGAGACCTAATTTCTTTTATATCAAAAGATCGTTTGGTTTATGAATCATCTTGAGTCGATTATTGATCAATAAAATACTCTTTTGTCCCGATTTCAATTCTAACCGTATCGAGACTTATCTTTTGACGATTCAACTTATGTGCTACATGAATTATGTGAATATGTGTTATATGAGAGATGTGATATGTGCCTTGTGTGTTTACATGTTATGTAAACTATGAGTCCACATATCGATTAAACCTTATATGATTAAAGACGATCCTTATCTGTTATTATCGGGCGGGTAGATGATAAAGATAAATGTATAGATTAGGCAATTATATTTTGTCAGTTCATTGAATGGTATTATTTATGATAGACACATATAGTACGAGGCATTCAAAGCCAGACAGAGATTGTAAAGGTAAAGCTTGATTAATAGTAAGGAGACGAGTGAATTCAGAATAGAGATAAACTTGAAATAACGATTGTTAAGAAAGGTCAAGTGGCATGTCAATGGAAATACAGACACATCGGGACTGAGTGATATGGCAGATAGTTAAGGATCATAGGGTCACCAATTAAGGCAAGTATTCCTAACCTTTCTCCTAAAATACTGCAAATATTTATTCGCTCCTATTCTAAGTTCAGAATAGTTAAATGTTTTTATATTTCGCTGTAATTACTCTTATTTATGCAAGTGCCTTTTTGATCTTGTTCCTTGATTATCGATTGATCTCTTGAGCAAGTACCCATTCGTTCGGGTTATTTGCAAACCATGATTTGGGATGTTTTGAAATCAAAATGATTTGATATCAAAATACTCTACGGGCTGGACGGTTATTATGAGGACTAGTGATGAGCTGGATCCTATGGGTCGGGGATGGACCGGACCGTTGGGCCATAGTGCCTGGGTACCTATATGTTGGTGGGTCTATGCAGTTGGGTATAGATCTGTACTGTATCCTGACTGATCAGCAGGGTATAGTGCATATGTTGGTTCTAGTGTCCAGTCTTATTTATTGTTGATCGCCATTAACGGCATTCCTTCCCGAATAGTTCATAATTACAAACTCAAACAAAGATTTGATTCAAAAGGATGAAATATTGAAATGATCACGGTTCTTTTAGAGAAAAATGTGATTTATGATTAAAGGCCAACGAGGGCCAATGTTTTGTTCGCTCAACTATTTAAATATGTAAAGACATTTTTAAAAATCATTCAACAACCATTTGCAGGAGTTTTCTGATCTGATACTTGGAAACCATTTATGATACTTGCTGGGCATTTTTTTGGCTCACTCTTGCTTTGTGAACTCTTATTCCTTTCAGTATCAAATGAGGATAAAAGTGCATAGCTTTTAATAGGCAGTAAAAGTGGTGAGATTCCAGCTGAAGAAATTTGGAGGTGTTAGAGTGATCAATACAAGGAAATTAGTAATAAGGTAATGAAATTGTATTTAGGCATTGTAATTTTAGAAGATTAGTTTCTTGTTTCATATAATAACCTGTAAGCGATCCTGAATAATGAGGGGTTGTCTGTATATTTATTTTAATATACAGGTTTTTATTATTTAAAGTTGTGTAGTGACACCCAATCCTGACCCCGGATTTGGGGGGTGTTACAGTTGGTATCAGAGCTACAGGTTATTGGTCACTGAAATAAGAATAGGTGAGGGTAAGATAGGAGTGATAGGTCATATGAGATAGGAAAGATCCTAGGCATACTCATTTTAAGTTTGAATTGAGTGCGAATGAGGACTAGCAGGTCCGATACAGAATTGGTAAGCCAGAATTGTTGAGGGAAGTGTATGGCGAATATCGCAACGCTATATGTATATTGAGTTCTCCGATCCTACAGTAATGAGGAATCGATAGATCGGTGGAGACTGGATATATTACCCTACGTTTCATGCAGTTTTGAAGAAAATACGATTGATTTTTGTGAGAACTTGTGAAAGATAGGCTAGGTGAGTTTTGGTATGATTTAACTTAGAATTAGGTAATAAAATGAGCTCCACGCTGGAGGCAACAATTATATGGAAGCTGATGAAGGGCCAAAGTTGCAAGCTGCAAAGGCACCACCATTGCGGAAAGATTCTTATCACATACCGGGCGATGTGCGAAGAATAATGTTTACCTTACCAGGTACAGGTAAGGCTAGAGAGAAGATGCGATCCTACCTATAGACAGAACGTCGAATCTCCTGCGTGGTTGTAAGCATAGCATCAAAAACGATGCCAAGAATGTCAGAGATAGTACCAGATGTCAGCATTATGTTAGAATTGCAAGTAAATGATATACAATAGTAAATGGAACTTCGTCGACTAACAAGTATGAGCAGAATCCAAGGAAATTAGTAATGAGGTAATGAAATTATATTTAGGCATTGTAATTTTAGAAGATTAGTTTCTTGTTTCATACCATAACCTGTAAGTGATCCTGAATAATGAGGGGTTGTCTGTATATTTATTTTAATATACAGGTTTTTATTATTTAAAGTTGTGTAGTGACACCCAATCCTGACCCCAGATTTGGGGGGTGTTACAGCGGGGAACGTAATGTTTGGAGATAAGCAAAGGAAACATTATCGGCATCAGAGATATCGGTAATGATAAAGTTAAAATTTCCAATATGTGATTAGTCACCAAATCAAAGTACAATATTCTCTCCATTAGTCAACTATGCGACAATGAATACAAGGTTTTATACATATATCATTGTTCAATTCTGGATAAATCCGGAAAGTTGGTCCTCACTTGCCCTCGAAATAAAAATGTCTATACATGTGACATGAGCAAGCAAGTGAGCGTATGCCTAATCACTATCTCCATGGCTATGGCATGGAAGATTAGGAAATGCCAACATGAAGTTGATAAAGAATATATCAACTAAAGACCATGTACGAGGTATACCAAAGTTCAATTATCATAAAGATCATACTTGTGAAGTTTGAGAAATTGGTAAACAAATTCGAGCCTCTCACATAGCAAAATTCATGGTATCTACCTCAAGACCTCTCGAGCTACATATGGATCTTATTGGTCTGGTTCCTATACAAAGTCTCGGAGGTTGCTCATATACGTTGGTAATCGTAGATGATTATTCATGATTTACGTGGACGGAATTTTTCAAAGCCAAAATGATGCTTTTAAATCCTTCTCTTCTTTATGTAAAAGGATTCAAAATCAAAAAAATAAAACCATAGTCTATATAAGGACATATCATGGTAAAGAAGAATTTAAGAATTCCAGTTTTACCAGCTTCTGTGATGAATATGGCATCACATATAATTTTTCCGCTTCATATACTCCACAATCAAACGGAGTAGTTGAGCGAAAAAATTGAACACTCCAAGAAATGGCTAGCACAATGCTAAATAAATATCGTCGACCAAAATAGTTTTGGTCCGAAGCTATGTCAACGGCTTGCCATATTCTTAATCGGGTTTTGCTATGACCAATAAAGCAAAAGATTCCTTACGAGCTCTATTTTGGCAAAACTCCGAAATTAAGCTACTTTCGAGTATTCGGAGGAAAATTCTTCATATTAAATTCGAAAGAATACCTTACAAAATTTGATCCAAAATCGGACGAAGGTATATTTCTTGGATACTCAAATAATAGTAAATCTTATCGAGTATTTAATCTAAAGTCGCTTGTGGTGGAAGAATCAATGAATGTGGCATTTGATGAAATTAAACCACCCGCGAAATGTAAAGATCTTGTTGATGTCGAACAAGATGGTATTGAAAATATTATTTAACAATTCGAAAATATGGATATCGGGACTCCCGTTCATAAACATCCATTAGAAATAGATGAAAAGGAAGATAAACTTCCCAAAGCAATTGCTACTATAAAAAGTCATCCACTAGATAATGTTCTTGGAGACTTAAGGAAGGGAGTTCAAACACGGTCACAAGTTCAAAACCTTGTGAATCATCTTTGTTTTTTATCTCAAATAGAACCTAAGACTGCGAAAGAGGCTTTATTAGACGAGGATTGGATCTTTGCTATGCAAGAGGAATTACTCCAATTTCTCGTAGTAAAGTTTGGGAACTTGTATCAAAACCTCGTGATACCTCTATAATTGGTACAAAATGGGTAATTTAAAATAAATTAGATGAAAATGGAATGGTAGTTCGAAATAAAGCGAGATTAGTCGCACAAGGATATACCCAAATGGAAGGTATAGAGTTTGATGAAACATATGCACCGGTAGCAAGAATGGAATCAATTCGAATGCTATTGGATTATACATGATATAAAAATATTAAAGTATACCAAATGGATGTGAAATCTGCATTCTTAAAAAGGATTTTAGAAGAAGAAGTATATGTCAAACACCCTCCCGGTTTCGAAGATGCAAACCATCCAGATTATGTCTATAAATTATATAAAGCTTTATATGGCTTAAAACAAGCTCCAAGATCTTGGTACGAAAGGTTGAGAAAGTTACTTTTAGAAAATAAATTTAAGGTGGGAATGACCGATAAAACCTTATTTACTAGGCAAGAAAAAATGATATATTGCTCGTACAAATATACGTAGATGACATCATATTTGGTTAAACAAATGATGCACTATGTAAATAATTCTCAGATAATATGAGTAAAGAATTCGAGAAGAGTATGATGGGAGAATTAAACTTCTTTTTAGGATTGCAAATAAAGCAATCTGATGAAGGCATCCATATCTCTCAATTAAAATATTTTAAAGAGATGTTGAAAAAATTTATAATGGATAATGCCAAACCCATCTCTATTCCTATGTCTACATTCGATAAATTAATGGAATATCCAAAACAAATTCCCGTAGACACAAAGAAATATCGAGGAATGATTGGTAGCTTGCTCTATATCACTGCAAGTCGTCCTGATATTCAGTATAGTGTCTGTAAGTGTGCTAGATTTCAAGTAGCACCAAAAGAATCTCATTTATCAGTGGTAAAAAGGATTTTAAAAAATCTTAAAGGAACCACTAATGTTGGTCTTTGGTATCCAAAAGAAATACCATTTGACTTGGTATGTTTTTCTGATTCAAACTATGCCGAGCACTAGTCGACATAAAAATTACTAGTGGTACTTGTCAGTTTCTCGGTGGATGCCTAGTTTCTTGGTTTTCAAAGAAACAAAACTCTGTATCCATCTCGATAACATAAGCTGAATATATAGCGGCTACAAAATGTTGTGCTCAAATATTGTGGATGAAACAAACACTAGCTGATTATAATATAAAGTATGGTGTGATCTCAATCTTATGTGATAATATGAGTGCTATTGATCTTAGCAAAAATCCTGTATTACATTCAAGATCTAAACATATAGATATGAGACATCACTTCTTACGTGATCATGTCAATAAAGACGATATAAAAATGACTCATATAGATACTGAGTTTAATCTCGCTGACATATTCAGGAAACCATTGAATTCCGAAAGATTCACTAAACTCCGTTTGGATTTAGGAATGCTGTAATCAATAAAATAGATAGAAAATAAAAGAAATTAAATTATCTATCTATGGGTCTATTCAAGTAATCTCACGAAAAAGATATTTTTCCGATCATGTTATTAAGTCTCGTAAATTCAGATTTGTCAATAAAGAAATTTATTGATCGGATTTAATGAGATATTAAATAACTTAGATTAACCGAGAAAATAACACTGTTCGAGTAAAAAAAATTACTCAGTGAGATTTATAAAGGCTATTATAAAAATATTCTTATAAGATATTATTATATATTTCAATACATATAATCTTATTTATATATATATATATATATATTTACTTGGATATTTTGAAAACTATTTTGTCAAAAAATTATTATATATATACAAATCTATATTTATTTTCTAGATTAATTTTATCTATTTTAAATCCAGCCCAAACAAAATTATCTTGGCCCAAAACTTTTTTATCTAAAGCCCAAATAACAAGTTTTACTAAAATAAGTATAAAACATATATATACTTATATTTTCAAAATAGCCCAGCCCAAACCAAGCCCAACCTATTTTTGACAAAGCCCGGTTCACTCTCTTTTAATCCTGGCCGTCTATACCTAATCTAACAGATCATGAGCGTTCAAAGCATTAAATATATATACTAACATTGTTTTTTACATTGCACGTTGTTGATTCTTTACCCTAATCTCTCTCTCTCTCTCGCCGCTTCTTCTCTCTCTTGCTCCTGAAACCCTAGAGCTATGTTTCTTCGATTAATCTTCGATTCTCGATGAAATTCAACAGATATTATACTTATATTCCATTATTCATAGATTGTAACATACGTTTGACGATTAATCTTGATTGGGTTGGTGAAAGTAAATCAATTTTGACGATAAAAATCGACGATTTATATATAAATCGATCGAGAATCATCAAATCGAACATTCGATTGATCGATTCATATATATATATTTTCAATTTCTATTTTGATTCAATTTTTATGTAACCCTAACATGGTTGTTGAGTTTAATTACAGGAGAAGACTGTAATAATTGCAAAAACAACTCGAAGAAGATGGAACTCGATTGCATGTGGGGTGAATCACCCGATTGGATGTTGACTCAGTCCGCGACTTAGTCAACCAGGTAAGCCCTGTAAGCTAGGCCAGGCTACAGGCTCAAGTGACTAAATTTGATTATAAACTCATCTTAACTCGTGAATTGTTTGTACTCAAACTCGAGATCTAGTGAAATCTGTGATTAATTGTATTCAGTTGAATATTGTAGTGATTGGTTCTTGATATACTCTAGTTTATTATATTAATTTGAACATCCTTTTGATTGGTTTTTGATATACTCTAGTTTATTTTGTTTAGTTACTGACACACTCGAATGAAAAGTGTAGTTATTTGAATAATTTAACTGAAAAATCAGTTCTTGTATTTGATTAAGAGTTTGCGGTCTTTGATTAACAAAAATTCAGTTTACAACTAAGTAACTGTTTTTGAAATCTTGGAAATTATGTGTTCTCTATGCATTGAGGTCTGAAAATAAACAAAAAAAATTGGTATTTTGCTTTGTAGAGTTTAAATTGAATTAAGCAAGATGTATTTCTGAGAAAATATTAATCAGTACCTTCTATGTAAGTTGGTTGATCAACCTGTGTCTATTCATTTGAAGATAGCCCCTATGTATCAATACTGTGTAATAAACTATGTGTAAGAGTTCTTAATTTAACCTCACTTATATGTCTAAAATGAGCTCTTAAATGAAATCAGTATTAATAGAAAGTTAATCTGTATGATTATTTGATCATTGTCTTGATGAAATGAATGAGATATAGTTTACAAAAAAAGATCTAATCTAAAGTATTATAAACTGCCTCTTACTTGATTAAAAGAATTTCACATAGATATGTAAAACCTTATTGTAATTGCTTGTAATTCTATGAATGTTAAATGTGTGTGAGGAACTTTATGACTCTGAGGAATATTATATAATAGATAAATATGATAAAACTTTATGAGGGCAGAGTATAACCTATGAACCTAAAATTTGGACAGTGTATCACTATTACTAAAGCAAGTTGTTTTGCTTTCTTAACAAATATTAAGACATGTGCAAAGTTAATTAAAATAAATGTCTCTGATCAATGAATAAACTTTCAGAAAATTGCCTTATAATTGTCTAAATACTAGTCTATCAAGAACTATACAAATGCTTTAATAAGGTAACAACAGTGATAAATTGTACTTAAATGCTTTGAATTTTATCTTGCTTGCTTGGATATATATGTGTTCTTTGAACTTGATCTTAAATCTACTTCTTGTACTTTGTACTCTGAGTTTGTGTATGCATTGGTGAGATTCAAGAAAGGTGTATTTAAGGCTGTTTTGTGTAATCACAGAATAAATAACATAATAAAATGATAAAATTACATGCACACACAGCCCTCACAGAAAGACCTAGAAGGGGAGCCCTGAGCATCCTTGTATCTGGATCACTTCTGTGATTAATGGCCACTTAGGAATTTTAAGTGGAATTTTTGTTAAAGAAAATGCAGTTAATGTGTTATATCTAATATTAATGTTCAGATTATTATGTGTGTTATGTCATCTTAAATGATATCTGAAATAAATGATAAGTGATTGCACATCAATATAGAATGCATCTGTTAGGATTATGTTGTGTACTTGATGATAACTTGAACAAAACACTTAGTAAATTTTATTTAAAGGATTTTGTAGCTTTCAATGGATGATCATTTCAACATCCGTTGAAAGAGTAGCTTATGTAACAATAAGATTAGTAGCACATTTCTGCATACTTAAATGACTTAGTGAACTAAATATTGTAGAATGTTTAAGTCATGTTGACTACTAGATTGATATGCAAGATAGGATGGTTAATTGTAAATATTAGATGTCTTGTAATCTTGTGTAAATGAAATAGAGTTAACTTCCAGGAAGACAGCCTCAACGGATGATTCACAAAGCTTCAATGGATGATCAACATAAGCCTCGACGGATGATAAAACAGAGTTTCGACGAATGATTAATCTAAGTCTCAATGGATGATCAATCTGAGTCTCAAGGGATGATTAATCTGTATTTCAACGGATGATTAAATTCAAAAGAGCAGTTGATAATGACTTGACACTCACATGCGTTGATTGTATGCAAACTGAATGTGCCAGCCTAATTCAGGTTTTAGAGAACAAAGAAGCATTTTCACTTCCATGCTAGACTGAAGATATTCAAAGATGCTGGTAAGAGAAGTGTAGCAGCATGAAGTTGGACTAGAAATAGTTTGTCTTATTATCTTGTCTTTTTATCATGTAACTTGGTGATATATAAACCAAGTGTAGCAAGTTGAAAATAATCGAAGTTAGCAAGCAATTTACCAGAGAAATAGATAAGGCAGAATTTGTAAATAATTTCTCTGGATTTTGTAGATTCAACTTATAAGCAGTTGTGTACAATTCTGTAGCATAGAGTTCTCTACTAAATATATATCTCCAGAAAGTTTTTAAGTACTTGTATTTAAATACTTTGTATTTTGATTTCTATTCTTCTTTTATTCCGCAACATTGCTAAATCAAACACAGCTATATATATTTATTGAAGAATTGTTCTTAAAAATTAAGAAGTAACCAGAATTACATTCAACCCCCTTATGTAATTCTTTTTTAGATTTTTTGGGAATAACAATTGGTATCAGAGCAAGCTCTTGAAGAACAAAGAGTTTAAAGATCACAACAACTAACAAGATGAGCAGAAAAGATGTTGGAGTAAAAATTCCATTTCTGGACAAAGACAACTATCACCATTTGAAGGTGAAGATGCACCTGCATCTCCTATCTCAAGATGAAGCATATGTGGACTGCATTGAGAAATGTCCATATGTCCCTATGAGAGCTGCTACAGGTAATGGAGCATCTGTCCCAAAACCTAGAGCAGAATTGTTTGATCCTGATATTGAACAAGTTCATAAGGATAAAAAGGCGATGAACATTTTGTTTAATGGTGTTGATGGTGACATGTTTGACAACATCATAAACTGCAAACCTGCTAAGGATGTCTGGGATGTAATTCAAGTTATATGTGATGGAACTGAGCAGGTAAGGGAGAACAAAATGCAACTCTTGATTCAGCAATATGAGCATTTCCATAGTGAAGAAAGTAAGTCACTCGCTAATATTTTCTGTAACATCACCAAATCCGGGGTCAGGTTGGGTGTCACTAAACAACTTTAAACAATTTAATCCTGTATATTAAAATAAATATACAGATAACCCCTCATTATTCCGGATCATTTACAGGTCACGGTATGAAACAAGAATCTAGCCTTCTAAAACTTACAATAACTAAATACAACTTTTTACCTCTTTACTAACTTCCTCGTCTTAGTCACTCTGACACCTCTAACTTCCTTTAGCTGGGATCTCTCCACTTTTGTTGTTTATTAAGAGCTATTCACTTTTATCCTCATTTGACACTGAATGAAAAAAGAATTCACAAAGCAAATGTTAGCCAAAAATGCCTAGCAAGTATCATATTTGGTTTCCAGATATCATATCAAAGAAACTTCTGGAAACAGTCTTTAAGAGATTTCAAAACATTTTTATTTGTTTAAAACAGTTGAGCGAATAAAAACATCGGCCCTCATTGGCCTTTAATCATAACTCACATTTCTCTGTAAAAGAACAGTGAATGTTTCACTGATTCATTTCTTGAATTAAATCTTTGTTTGTTTTTGTAATCATAAACTTTCCAAGAAGGAATGTCGTTAATGGCGATCAACAATAAATTAGACTGAACACTAGAACCAACATATGCACCATAACCTGTTGATCAGTCAGGATATAGCACGGATCAATACCCATCTATATAGACCCACCAACATATAAGGTACCTAGGCATTATGGCCTCCGTAATTAAGGGTCCATCCATCTCTAGCCCTTAGGGTCCAGCTCATTCCTGGCCCTCATCGTAACCATCCAACCCGTAGAGTTTTTTGATGTCAAATCACTTTGATTTCAAAACATCCCGATTCAGGTTTCGCAAATAACCCGGAATAATAGGTATTTTCTCAAGAGATCAATCAATAATAAAGGAACAATAATGAAGGGTACTTGCATAATTAAGAGTAATTGCAGTGAAATATAAAACATTTGACTATTCTGAACTTAGAATAGGAAAAAAATATTTGCAGTATATTAGAAGAAAGTTTAGGAATACTTGCCTCAATTTATAACCCTCTGATCCTTACCTATCTGCCATATCACTCAGTTCTAGTATGTCTGTATTTCCATCGATAAGCTATTTGACCTTTCTTATTAATCATCATCCTATGTTGATCTTATCTCTGTATCCACTCGTCTCAATACCACATATATTCAGGATTACTTTCACTATCACTGTCTGGCTTTGAATGCCTCGAACTATATGTATCTATCATAAAATATACTATTTCAATTAACCGACAATATATAACTGTCTAGCCTATACGTTTATCCTTATCATCTACCCATTTAACAATAACAGATAAGGATCATCTTTAATCATATAAAGTTTAATAGACAGGTGGGTTCACAATTCACATAACATGTAAACATATAAGGCACGAATCATATAATTCATATATTGTTAGATATATTTGTGATGTCATGTCTAATCTGTTGTGTTTAGTTTCAGAACTTAATATCAGGACTTACTGGAAATCAGAACTTACTGAAGTCAGAACTTCTATCAGAACTTAAGGCTGTCAGGATTTATATCAGGACTTAAGTGCGGGTATTCAGATAAGGAATGCAGCTGATTTACAGGAGAGGATCATGACTAAAACAATAGAAGATATGCATGAGGAGTTGGACAACTAGAAGACTTGTACAAGATAATATCTGATTGATATATTTGAGGAGACATAATTATATTCCATATCTATTAGAAGATATCTTCAAACTGTGTACTATATAAACACAGTTTAGGGTTTACACTATAAGTGTTATCATTCACGAGGAAGATTATACATTGTAACCTAGCAGCTCTTAGTGATATTGTTCATCACTGAGAGAGTAGTTTAACCTACTTTGTAACAGAGCTTATTATATTGAATAAACTTGATTACTGTTACATACTTGTGTTATAAATCGATTTGATTGTATAAACACTATATTCAACCCCCTTCTATAGTGTTGTGTGACCTAATAAGTGGTATTAGAGCCTTTCTGTTGATTTACAAATAGTGAGATCCAGTTTACAATCATGTCTGAAGAAACACAAACTCCACCTAAGCCCACCAAAACTCAAGATACTCGAAACAATCAAACTCACAGTCGATATGAGAGTATTAGGGTTCCCATACTGAGAGCATCTGAGTATCCTATATAGAAGGTGAAGATGGCTATATTTCTGGAAGCCACATATCCAGAATACCTTGATAGAATCAATGATGGACCATATAAGCCTACCAAGCTTTCTGTTGCAGTTGCTGATCAACCAACAAAGATGATACCGAAGGAGAAAATTGAGTACACAACTGAAGACATCTCATTTATTGCCAAGGATGCAAGGGTAAGGCATCTACTTCATAGTGCAATTGACAATCTCATGTCAAATAGGGTAATTGGATGCAAGACTGCAAAGGAGATATGGGATGCTTTGGAGACAAGATGCCAGGGAACTGATACAATCAAAAAGAACAGGAATACTATACTCACACAAGAGTATCAGCACTTTGACTCAAAAGCTGATGAGTCATTAACTGATTTATATGACAGGTTTTCCAAACTCTTGAATGATCTATCACTGGTAGACAAGGAATGTAACACCCCCAGATCCGGGGTCGGGGATCCGGGTTGTCACGAGTTCCATTTCCCTTATTAACACCCAATCTTAATAATTTCTCAACTACTCTGTACTGTGACCCCACAATAAACACACACACCACACGTTATAGTCTCAGAGATGAACATCCAAAAAAAATAATCACAAGTCGTTTTATTCCACAATTCTATGTCAATACACCTTAAAAAGGTTCTGAATAAATTTACATTTCATTGCCATTATTACAATTCATAAATATACATAAATCTGGTACATCAAAAGTTGAAGCCTAGTCTATTGGTAGTTCCCTACCTCAGCTACAGTGACTTCAATGCCTATAGGAAGCTGCGAAACGCTTCCTATCCGATCGCGAATTGGGAGCTTGGTCCTGTTCATCTTATCTATCTGATGTTGTGTGATGAAAGAAGAAAGCAAGGGTGAGCAGCAAGCCCACCAAAATAATATGTATAATGATTAATAGTATATGAGTCTACTCATTATACTCATGAAAGTCTTGGTCAAAAGAAATGAACCAAGTTTGATATCTTAATGCGATGAAGTCGCAAAATATTCAGTATATATACATATATACTTTTCAAAATATTGGAAGTCCTCTTCCATGCATAATATACACAAAGTCCCAGTGTATAACTGTATAAAAAAAAATATCGTTGCAAGGTGATCTCATATATCTAACCTTGTCTCAACGTTTTTCTGAAAATCTTTGTCATTCATAAGACAATTATTAATTAGATATAAGTTTAAAAGATGAGGTTACCAAATACCCCAATATACTTATATCTTTCCCAATACTACTTGAACTACCACCGTTCAAGTTATAATCAGTTTCAAAAGTTCATCACATAGATGAGACTACAAGACAAGATTTGAATAGATTCAATCTTTGAAATATTATTGAATGAAATAAAGTTACGAGATACTTTATTTAGTCCCGATATATATATATCCACATATATATATCTCTTAAACATTTCCTGGAACCTCTGTTATGTAACGTATGAACAGAGTTTGAAACATCCAATGAATTTTGGAAAGGAAAAGAATTTTGGCATAAACCCGATATCTCGCTGATCAGGCAAAGATACCAATAAGTAACCTTTTCTACTGTAGATGGATGAATTCCTCACCGGTCATCACCCTGGCCGCATTAGGACCTCGCGCTAGACCGTACCCCGGCCCCTCACGCGTTGATGGACTGCCACCCAGCCACTTACACAATAATAGACCGTACCCCGGCCTGTCGCTTATGCCGACTCAATGAGATGGGCTTACTTCCCGAACGTTGGGCAAGTAATCAATTCATTTACCAAATCTGCAACCTCGTTGCGAATATTAAATACACCACAGAGCCGGATTCCCCAGGTTTTGAGCGAGTATTTAAATCCCCTTTAAAAAGGAAGATCTTAAATATAAAAATGAGTTTTGGGATCCGCTCTGATTTTTAAAAATCATTTTGAAGACTCGAAAACACTTTAAAGAGTGTTTGGAGTAAGGCTGATTTAATGAAGTAAATCAGTCCCCAGAATATTAGAAAATATCTGAATATTATTAATTAAATAATATTCCCATAAAGAATAATCTTTATAAAAATAATTGAAGTAGAAGTATTAAAATTTATACTTGAAACGAGTATTAAATAACCAAAGATATACTTATATGAAAGTATTATCTTTATTTGAATAATCGAAAATAAGTTTGATTGTTTACACCTTATTCTTTAATAAAATAAAGAATATATCTCAGCAAATAATCGGAGTCATAGATCCTCAAATGAATATTCAAATAATATTCAATAAATAAAATAAGCTGAGTCATAATACCTCGAATGAATATTATAAATAATATTCATTAAATAAAATAAAGGAGTCATACATCCTCAAATGAATATTCAAATAATATTCATTAAATAATATAAACTGAGTCATAAGCCCTCGAATGAATATTCAAATAATATTCAATAAATAATAAAAGGAGTCATACGCCTTCGAATAATATTCGAAATAATATTTAATAATAAAATAAAGTTTCAAGTTATCGAATAAACCTTATTCGATTAATAGTTTAGAAAACTATAACCATACATATATATAAATATATATATATATAAATATCCATATCCATATATATAAAATCTACTCGGGATCCTCGACTCCCGGTTTTTGAAAATATTTTCACCTTTGGGTCCATATACTAAGGGTATATGCAAGATACCGCTATCCTCTAGCATAGGTATTATCAACTGAACCAACAGATATATATTTCAAGAATATGAAACAGGCATGCATATATACCATATCACATGCTACAATATATCGCAAGAATTTGCTAAATAACCAACATGCATCTATCGCAAGATAATGCATATACAAGTGTATACATCACAACAACAGTATAACGGATAGAATACTTGCCTGAGTGCTCCCGGATAGACTTACGCTTAGAGTGGGTCCGATAACCTATGAACAACAACATAAGTCGGAATTAAACCCCGGTCGCTTAAGAAACTAGACTTTAACCATTTAGAGTCCTAATGTTCGCTTTCGCGCTTAACGGTTTACTTAAGTCGCTCGAGTACTCTCGGCTCCACCATTTTTAATAAATTAACCATTAAGGGTTTTATGGAGATTCTTTCGCGAGTACCTTACCAACTACCTAATCCACCTTACATAATTGTTTCATACTCCAATTAGTCCTTTAAGGTCTTTAACCAAGGTTTCAAAGTAAGGCGAGGGGAAATGTTTCGTTCGCGAAACGCCGTTACTTAAAACGGTCGTTTTTCCTAAACCGTACATCGGAATCAAACGAACTACATATCAAAACGAAGCTCGTAACATGAGCTATCTAAACATGGCAGTGGTCATAATCTAGCAGTGGGTTCTCGGGTCCTAATGTTATGCACAAAAACAGTCCAAAGAAAATCGGACATTACGACGGCTATGTTTACGCGATTTCCCAAAATTTTACCAACCAATTCAACCACCAATCAATCCCAATTCACAACCCAATCAAAACTCCATCCATACTTTATCATAACAGCCCCAACAACTCAACATTAACAATTTATACTATTCTTTATCATGAATTTAAACTACACTTAAGTTCATTAATCAACAACCAAGATTTACAACTCCAAAAACAACCCAAAACCAACTAATCTCTACATACACAACCATCAAGCCTCTCATGAACTATATTACTCATATTATGCTCTTAACATTCAATAACAAATCTTGGTTAAGAGATTATACCTTCCTTGAAGCTTTTAATCCATGAAAGATCCTTGGAATGTCCATGGAAGCCTTAATATATGCTTAAGCTACCTTGACCTTGCAAATAAAATCAAGAATCACAAATTTGTTCTTGAAAGTTACTATTCACCCTAAACTAAAATGATTTGTTTGAGATAGAAAACCTTTGATTCAAGCACTCAAACTACTTGCTCTTCTTAGTTATGAAATATAGGATCCAAAGAAACAAACCTTATAATTTTCCATGGAGTATAGCTTGTGTTTTGAATTTCTAATTCACCATTTTGGTGAAAAATTCGAAATGAAGAAGATGAAAAGGGGGAGAGAGAAGCTTGCTTTGTTTTCTTGATCTTTGTGCATAAAAAGCTTGGTTGATATCCTTTTGTTTTGTTAATTACCTTTTAACCATGGTAAAATTTGTGTGGCTTGAAATCAACCAACAATACCTTCCCTTTGGTCATGCTTATGTCATCCTCCTATGTCATCTTCCCACACTTGTCATCTTCTTGTTGGTGTGGTGACATCATCATCACTAACCTCTTTGATTAGCTCTTAATTACTTGGCTAATGACCGCTGATCTGTTATACGGTTCACTTAACTTTCGTTCTCGTTTATCGTTTGAGGGATCATACCCGGGATCTTATTACTTGGGTTCCCTTAACCTTTCTCAATATATTGTATTCCTTTTATGATCCTCTCCTATAATCCTTTAATTTAAATCCTTTTTATCCTGTTACCTTTTTCTCAAATCTTTCCGTATCTAGTGTATTTCCGGGAAAAATCAAAGTGTTCGGATTTGGATTCTGACGATCTTTACATACACTTATATCCCATATAAAGTACTAATAAAATCTCAGAATATCCATATCAGAACCCCTACATAGTGTGGCATGAAAAGTTTTCTCATTCAGCAAAAACACTATTCATAAGGGTTTCAAAAATTTTCCAAAAATTGGGGTTATTACAGTCTCCCCTCCTTAAAAGGATTCCGTCCCGGAATCAGATAGAAAATGAATAGGGATACTCTCTTAGCATTGCACTTTCTAACTCTCGAGTAAATTTTCCCACATTGTGGTTCTACCATCAAACTCTTACTAGTTTGATAACCCTTCTCCTAAGCACTCGTTCCTCTTCGATATATAACCCTTTCTGGTTGCTCCCTATAGGTTATGTCGGGTTACATATCTATGCGCTCATATGCCTCTATTTATCTGGCATCTGAATTTCACTTCCTTAACATTGATACGTGGAATACGTTATGAACTTGTTGCAGGTTCGGGGGTAAGGCTAGCTCATATGCTAACCTCCCAAACGTCTTAATATATCCAAGGGTCCAACAAATTGTTGACTTAGCTTTCCTTTCTTTCCGAACCTCATCAATCCTTTCCAAGGGATACCTATAACATTACTAGGTCCCCTATTTCATACTCTTTATCCTTTCGTGTCAAATCAACATACTTATCATGTCCATCTTGGGCTACTACCAGCCGTCCTCTGATTAGATCTATCATATCCTTGGTCCTTTGGACTACTGCGGGTCCGAGCATCTTGCGCTCTACAACTTCATCCTAACATAAGGGAGATCGACATTATCTTCCCTCAAGGATCTCATAAGGCGACATCTCGATAATGACATATCATCTATTGTCGTAAGATAACTTAATCCGCGTTAAATGATCATTCCAAATTCTTTCAAGTCTATTGCACAGACTCTCATTATAGCTTTTAGCATTAGAACTTTTTGCTTCTCAATACCCATTCTTTTCCAGTTCGTAATCGCTATCACCTTCCGTTCCTAATATTATACTGGTTATACTTTTGCTCGTTAGCGTTCTATAACCTTTTAATAACCACGTCAACCTTAGTATCACGAATGTGTTCCCATTCCGCATACTACCACCACTTTATTACTCCTTTTTCAGTTGTTTCTATTTTCCAAAATTTGATCAATCAAATAGAAGTAAAGGAATTTGTTGAGAGATCACTATGATCATGAACACTTGTTATATCGCATAGTTAGTACAGAAGGTGGCCAGCCTTTAGTACTTGACAAGCAATTAAACAACATGTGGTATCCTACTAGGCTTCTATCACAAAGATAGATAGTCATTCGGCAATACCTCCCCTTCTGGAAGGGTTGTTCTTCTCAGCTTACATGAAATGAAAAGAAGAGAAAAGAACGAACTGAAGAGAATTGTATATATGAAAAAATATACTGCCACAAAATATCTGGCTTGGAACCTACCTCTGAACTATAGAGGTTTATCATAGAAGAACAAAACATATATGTATTTATATCAGCATCAAGCATTATAGCCTCGTATTTCCCATGCCTAAATATTTTCGCTATCCCGTCCATCATTCTATGGACCCATGCTCTTCCTCGAGCTTATACACAATTACCTTTGAAACTCCCTCGACATCGAAAATCGAATCTGGGATCTCATTCTAGACATCATCGTTACTTGAATTCTATGCTTGCACCGCAACCTTCCTCGTATAATAATACGACTCTCTATTGATAAGAAAGAATAATAATTCACTAGGTAGATACTCTACTTAATTAGTCTATCAATGATAACTTATACACTACCACGACCCGATTAGTGGTACTCAATCTCAACACCCATTCCAATACAACTCTCACGGTTGTAATCAGCTCAATACTCGCAGAATCATTGCTGCCTTACTATGGTCCACCACTGACCTACTGTCGTCATTCATTTTCCATGAAGTCTTAATAGCTAACCATACGGAGTCCATACATGTCGTATCAAATCCTTCTAAGGAGGTAACATAATCACCATTCATGATTCATGGAGTACACTCCTGATCCTGACATACATACATGACATGAAGCATATAAAATTGCAGAAGAGTTTCAATCAAAGCACCGATAGCAGGTTAATACCATTCTTAATCATACGCCCTAAATAGAAGAATTAACTCAAGGGTTCATCTAGTCCTTTTTGAAACATGGTTCTGGCTTATTTCAAGATAGGACCTTCTAAGATAGATAGCCCGTTCATGGCGATTACACGAATTAAACCTTTACCAACTACTATTACGGTTGGGTATTACACAGTCATCAGAAGGAATGTCAATCTTCCAAACCAAAATACAACCTTCACAATTTTAACCGTCATCACTGTATTCTTTTGGCACACGCGCCTATAATTATCCACTTACCTTTAAAGTGTCGGCCACCTCTTTGGCCTTTCCTGATAGTAAAATTTCCTTACAGTCAATGTCATTTTAACCACCTCCAAATAAATTTTCTACCTTATTTCCGATCACTGCTTGAGTGAAGATGTTTTCCTTAAAATCAGATGGGAAAAAAAAAAATATCACCATTTTTCCATAAGTTATTGCCTCATTCTTTAGAGGTTAATCACTGTCATGACTGACTCTCAATCATAATTAGAACATCTTTTATCTTAAGTCCTAATTGCCCTGAACAATTTCGACCATTACTGGTTCGATCCATACTTTCTTGTGGTTTAACACGTGCCCCACTTGGCAACATTATAATTACGTCATATTTCCTTTATCAACATTTTTATTCTTGAGAATTTTGAATATTACCTTTCTCCTTGTAAAACCTCTAAGGTTATCCTTCAATCGTTCCTCCTGTATTCCCTAGATACAGGGCATATCAAAATACCATTCACTATTACTAGAACCATTGTCTATATACTTCTGAAAAATTTCTCCACTGATCCTTAAAGGTTATTATTACCTTAATGCTTTCCAATTCATACTGTCAAAACTCATACTATCCCTATCAAGGGTGAAATGCCAACCTTTATGCATTCCCCTAGGATTCGTTTTAAGTTACCGATGTTCTATCCTTAATTCCACCTTTAAAAAGGTACAAGCATCCTTCCATGGATAAATAAAGTCATATATCCCTGATATGGGTATCTTATTCAATCATTCCCACCTCGATAGTAAATGCCTAATTTCACAATAACATCTGTATACAAAATGAGGTTAATCAAAATGGCCTCCAAAAGATAACAACGGTTATCCGCTTTTCTTGCCTAATCTGGTAACGATAACATGGATGTTCTGGAAGATATTGGTCGTGTTCAACGTGAACTTCTTCTTAATAATTCCTTATTTACTTTTGTTGTTTATCTCAACAGTCACCTCAATGTTGGGATATCTTTCATATCTGGCGTCTCCCTTTCTGGGTATCATGCCACCGGTCTTACACTTCACCTTCTTGAAGGTCACTTCCTTCATCCAATTTTCTTAATTTCTTACTTTCTTATCCCCTTAGTCTATCCGCGTCTCATTATTTATCCTTCGAATTATCTCAAGGTTTCCTCGAATCTTCCCAACTTACAGGGGAAAAAATATATGTATCTCTTATGCCCTCAACCATCAATTTTAACTCATGGTGAATCACCCTCATCCTGACGATTACATACTCTTCTATTTCTATTTCTACGAGTCTTTAGGGTTTCCTCATACCCAACTCCCTTATCATTCCTCAAACTCTATTGCCGTTATATTCCTTTCCACTTCAGTTTCTTTTTATTTTCCTTTCTCTTACCATTATTTCACAAACCAATCACAATATAAGCATTGATTTCAAACATTCCGTCATTCTGGATTCGTGTCCTCAGAACGAATCTTGACAACTTTTACAACTTAGATTCATAATTTATCATACTTGTCTGCCTTTGTTCTGGCTCTAAAGCTTTTACGCTATCTCCATAACTTTGGGCAGTACCTTCCTGAAAACAATTGACTGAACTTTAATCAGTTTATTATAATCTCTTGCTCCGTGCCTTCCTTGGCCTTTCACCAGCGGGTGGCCTCTCTCTTAGGAGGGTAAGTGATAAAAATAGTCTTTTGTGATTCGTCAATCATTTAGAATCTCAAATGATTCCTGTATTTCCTTTAGCCAGGCTCTTGCCTCGACGGGGTCAGCTTGTTCCTTGGAACTCTGAGAGCTTAGCGACTTAAAGGTCCTGAAAGAATTTCTCACCGCATTGTTTCCTCAGGGTGGTGGTTGGGGATAATAGTCTAAGTTCTGTCTAGACTGGTCCATAAATTGTCGTATAGGAGTACCATCTCGGGTCTCCTTTCCTTACTCGACTTTCTGTTTCCTTAGTATGAAATGTTTCAACCTTCTCCCATAATCGGGGTTATCTTATACATTAAAAACCTTGTTTTCCACTCTATTATGTTATGGGTTATTTCTTTCTTGATGGCAACCTCCCTGACTATCACATTCAGGGTTTGCCCTAAATCTTATTCCTCAAACTATGGCTCTCATCTAAGTTCTCATCCTTAAGCTCTTGAACTTTTGGAACCCAATTTCTGTAGGAACACCTCACTATCCCCTTATCATCTTTCTCGGTGTGGATCTCTTCTCCAGTCATTGACTCTCTGCCTTCATTCATCACTTTTCTGGCACAATATGTTCTTTTCCAAAAATTCGGTCTGTATTACAATCTCAAACAGCTTTTCGATACCGGCTCCGGTTACCCTCACTACTATTTCCATTTTCTCAAAATCTCTTATAAACTCTCCAAAAGACATCATCATCTTGAGTCTCTCCTTTTTACTAAGGGCATCAGCCACCATATTGGCTTTCCCCGCATGATAAAGAATCTCCCGATCATTATTCTTGATTAGCTCTAACTGCCTCCTCTGGCATATGTTGAGCTCTTTCTACGTGAAAATGTACTAGAGCACTTATGGCTTAGGTAATTCTCGCACTTCTCTCCATACAAGTAGTGCCTCCAATCTTTAGGGTAAAACTATTGCCACGAGCCTAAGCTCATGGGCGGGGATATTGAATTTCATATTACCTTAATTGTCTTGACGCAGACGCGATTATCTTGCTGTGCTAAGAAGCACCCTAATTCCTTATGCGAAGCGTCACTTACAAATCACAAAATCTCCTTTTTCCATCCGGCAATGCCAGCATAGGGGCCATCACCAACCTCGGCTTCAGTTCTTGAAAGCTGTTCTCACATTTCTCTGTCCATTCGAACTTCTCAGTCTTACGAGTAAGCCGCGTTAAAGGGGCTACTATCTTTACAACTTGAACGAACCTCCGGTAGTGACCGGCCAATCCTACCTCTGGTAGTCGACCAAACCATGGTCATCAATTCATCAGTGGTCCTTTATTCATTCTTGTCAGGATCCTCCATGGGATCCTCCTCAATAACTATCCCTTCTAGGACAACATCCTCAACCGCTAAATCCTCAATATCAACATCGTCCGGTCCTGCATTAGGACGCTCTATTGGATCCACAATCTGATCTCCAATTAGTAATAAAACATCATCGCGTTGATGTTCCTCAACTTCAGGGTTCGGAGTCCCGCTACCATATACGATAACGAACTACGCTTCTATCGCTACATTTATAAGGGTTCCCATAAGGGTTTTAACTGTCACTACTACGTTAGGTAGTCCGACTATGAACTTGGCAAGAGTTCTTATTATCTTAGTGAACTTATTATCTTAACGTCCCATCATCTCTGAGGTTTATAACGCTTAGCTCTGATACCATTTCTGTAACACCCCCAGATCCGGGGTCGGGGATCCGGGTTGTCACGAGTTCCATTTCCCTTATTAACACCCAATCTTAATAATTTCTCAACTACTCTGTACTGTGACCCCACAATAAACACACACACCACACGTTATAGTCTCAGAGATGAACATCCAAAAAAAATAATCACAAGTCGTTTTATTCCACAATTCTATGTCAATACACCTTAAAAAGGTTCTGAATAAATTTACATTTCATTGCCATTATTACAATTCATAAATATACATAAATCTGGTACATCAAAAGTTGAAGCCTAGTCTATTGGTAGTTCCCTACCTCAGCTACAGTGACTTCAATGCCTATAGGAAGCTGCGAAACGCTTCCTATCCGATCGCGAATTGGGAGCTTGGTCCTGTTCATCTTATCTATCTGATGTTGTGTGATGAAAGAAGAAAGCAAGGGTGAGCAGCAAGCCCACCAAAATAATATGTATAATGATTAATAGTATATGAGTCTACTCATTATACTCATGAAAGTCTTGGTCAAAAGAAATGAACCAAGTTTGATATCTTAATGCGATGAAGTCGCAAAATATTCAGTATATATACATATATACTTTTCAAAATATTGGAAGTCCTCTTCCATGCATAATATACACAAAGTCCTAGTGTATAACTGTATAAAAAAAAATATCGTTGCAAGGTGATCTCATATATCTAACCTTGTCTCAACGTTTTTCTGAAAATCTTTGTCATTCATAAGACAATTATTAATTAGATATAAGTTTAAAAGATGAGGTTACCAAATACCCCAATATACTTATATCTTTCCCAATACTACTTGAACTACCACCGTTCAAGTTATAATCAGTTTCAAAAGTTCATCACATAGATGAGACTACAAGACAAGATTTGAATAGATTCAATCTTTGAAATATTATTGAATGAAATAAAGTTACGAGATACTTTATTTAGTCCCGATATATATATATCCACATATATATATCTCTTAAACATTTCCTGGAACCTCTGTTATGTAAAGTATGAACAGAGTTTGAAACATCCAATGAATTTTGGAAAGGAAAAGAATTTTGGCATAAACCCGATATCTCGCTGATCAGGCAAAGATACCAATAAGTAACCTTTTCTACTGTAGATGGATGAATTCCTCACCGGTCATCACCCTGGCCGCATTAGGACCTCGCGCTAGACCGTACCCCGGCCCCTCACGCGTTGATGGACTGCCACCCAGCCACTTACACAATAATAGACCGTACCCCGGCCTGTCGCTTATGCCGACTCAATGAGATGGGCTTACTTCCCGAACGTTGGGCAAGTAATCAATTCATTTACCAAATCTGCAACCTCGTTGCGAATATTAAATACACCACAGAGCCGGATTCCCCAGGTTTTGAGCGAGTATTTAAATCCCCTTTAAAAAGGAAGATCTTAAATATAAAAATGAGTTTTGGGATCCGCTCTGACTTTTAAAAATCATTTTGAAGACTCGAAAACACTTTAAAGAGTGTTTGGAGTAAGGCTGATTTAATGAAGTAAATCAGTCCCCAGAATATTAGAAAATATCTGAATATTATTAATTAAATAATATTCCCATAAAGAATAATCTTTATAAAAATAATTGAAGTAGAAGTATTAAAATTTATACTTGAAACGAGTATTAAATAACCAAAGATATACTTATATGAAAGTATTATCTTTATTTGAATAATCGAAAATAAGTTTGATTGTTTACACCTTATTCTTTAATAAAATAAAGAATATATCTCAGCAAATAATCGGAGTCATAGATCCTCAAATGAATATTCAAATAATATTCAATAAATAAAATAAGCTGAGTCATAATACCTCGAATGAATATTATAAATAATATTCATTAAATAAAATAAAGGAGTCATACATCCTCAAATGAATATTCAAATAATATTCATTAAATAATATAAACTGAGTCATAAGCCCTCGAATGAATATTCAAATAATATTCAATAAATAATAAAAGGAGTCATACGCCTTCGAATAATATTCGAAATAATATTTAATAATAAAATAAAGTTTCAAGTTATCGAATAAACCTTATTCGATTAATAGTTTAGAAAACTATAACCATACATATATATAAATATATATATATATAAATATCCATATCCATATATATAAAATCTACTCGGGATCCTCGACTCCCGGTTTTTGAAAATATTTTCACCTTTGGGTCCATATACTAAGGGTATATGCAAGATACCGCTATCCTCTAGCATAGGTATTATCAACTGAACCAACAGATATATATTTCAAGAATATGAAACAGGCATGCATATATACCATATCACATGCTACAATATATCGCAAGAATTTGCTAAATAACCAACATGCATCTATCGCAAGATAATGCATATACAAGTGTATACATCACAACAACAGTATAACGGATAGAATACTTGCCTGAGTGCTCCCGGATAGACTTACGCTTAGAGTGGGTCCGATAACCTATGAACAACAACATAAGTCGGAATTAAACCCCGGTCGCTTAAGAAACTAGACTTTAACCATTTAGAGTCCTAATGTTCGCTTTCGCGCTTAACGGTTTACTTAAGTCGCTCGAGTACTCTCGGCTCCACCATTTTTAATAAATTAACCATTAAGGGTTTTATGGAGATTCTTTCGCGAGTACCTTACCAACTACCTAATCCACCTTACATAATTGTTTCATACTCCAATTAGTCCTTTAAGGTCTTTAACCAAGGTTTCAAAGTAAGGCGAGGGGAAATGTTTCGTTCGCGAAACGCCGTTACTTAAAACGGTCA
This sequence comes from Apium graveolens, assembly GCF_009905375.1. Classification (NCBI taxonomy): domain Eukaryota; kingdom Viridiplantae; phylum Streptophyta; class Magnoliopsida; order Apiales; family Apiaceae; genus Apium; species Apium graveolens. Next base: position 173,570,307 of record NC_133655.1, read on the forward strand.
TTTTTCCTAAACCGTACATCGGAATCAAACGAACTACATATCAAAACGAAGCTCGTAACATGAGCTATCTAAACATGGCAGTGGTCATAATCTAGCAGTGGGTTCTCGGGTCCTAATGTTATGCACAAAAACAGTCCAAAGAAAATCGGACATTACGACGGCTATGTTTACGCGATTTCCCAAAATTTTACCAACCAATTCAACCACCAATCAATCCCAATTCACAACCCAATCAAAACTCCATCCATACTTTATCATAACAGCCCCAACAACTCAACATTAACAATTTATACTATTCTTTATCATGAATTTAAACTACACTTAAGTTCATTAATCAACAACCAAGATTTACAACTCCAAAAACAACCCAAAACCAACTAATCTCTACATACACAACCATCAAGCCTCTCATGAACTATATTACTCATATTATGCTCTTAACATTCAATAACAAATCTTGGTTAAGAGATTATACCTTCCTTGAAGCTTTTAATCCATGAAAGATCCTTGGAATGTCCATGGAAGCCTTAATATATGCTTAAGCTACCTTGACCTTGCAAATAAAATCAAGAATCACAAATTTGTTCTTGAAAGTTACTATTCACCCTAAACTAAAATGATTTGTTTGAGATAGAAAACCTTTGATTCAAGCACTCAAACTACTTGCTCTTCTTAGTTATGAAATATAGGATCCAAAGAAACAAACCTTATAATTTTCCATGGAGTATAGCTTGTGTTTTGAATTTCTAATTCACCATTTTGGTGAAAAATTCGAAATGAAGAAGATGAAAAGGGGGGAGAGAGAAGCTTGCTTTGTTTTCTTGATCTTTGTGCATAAAAAGCTTGGTTGATATCCTTTTGTTTTGTTAATTACCTTTTAACCATGGTAAAATTTGTGTGGCTTGAAATCAACCAACAATACCTTCCCTTTGGTCATGCTTATGTCATCCTCCTATGTCATCTTCCCACACTTGTCATCTTCTTGTTGGTGTGGTGACATCATCATCACTAACCTCTTTGATTAGCTCTTAATTACTTGGCTAATGACCGCTGATCTGTTATACGGTTCACTTAACTTTCGTTCTCGTTTATCGTTTGAGGGATCATACCCGGGATCTTATTACTTGGGTTCCCTTAACCTTTCTCAATATATTGTATTCCTTTTATGATCCTCTCCTATAATCCTTTAATTTAAATCCTTTTTATCCTGTTACCTTTTTCTCAAATCTTTCCGTATCTAGTGTATTTCCGGGAAAAATCAAAGTGTTCGGATTTGGATTCTGACGATCTTTACATACACTTATATCCCATATAAAGTACTAATAAAATCTCAGAATATCCATATCAGAACCCCTACATAGTGTGGCATGAAAAGTTTTCTCATTCAGCAAAAACACTATTCATAAGGGTTTCAAAAATTTTCCAAAAATTGGGGTTATTACAAGGAATATGATCTTGAAGATTCAAATCTAAAATTCTTTTTAGCTCTTCCTGAAAATTGGGATTTGAAGTCTACTACCATAAGATACAACTATGACCTTGCTGAAACTACTCTTGATGAAATTTATGGTATGTTCAAGCCTCATGAACTTGAGATGGATCAAAGGAGCAGAAGGCATGGAAGAAAGTCCAAGACAGTTGCTCTTAAAGGTGAGGAGGAATCTCCTAAAGTGGTTGTCTCAAAGAGGGGCAAAGGAAAGGCTCTCATCATATAGTCTGATTTAGAGTCATCATATTCTGATGATGATGATTCAGAATCTGAAAATTTATCTGAAGTGGATGTTGATGCAGAGATGATGCAACTGTGTGTTCTTATGTTGAAGGGTATCACAAAGATAGCCTACAAGAAATTTAGAAAGGGCAAGAAGTTTTCCAGGAAAGGTGGAAGTTCTGAAAAGAAATGGTTCAGAAAGTCTGAAGACAAAGGAGGAAAGTCTGACAGAGGAGACAACTCAAATGTCAAATGATACAATTGTGGTGAAAAAGACCACATCTCTCCTGACTGCAAAAAAGGAAAAAGTGATAAAGGCCAGGCATTTATCACAAAGAAGAAAAACTGGGCAAACACTTCAGATTCTGAAGAAGAGGTGAACTATGCTTTGATGGAAAATGCTGATAGCAGTTCTGATGCTGCTGAATTGAAGGTACCTCAATCAACTATTGCTTTTCATACTGATGATATTTCTGAGCTAAGATTATCTTAAAACCATGTTCATTAGTTTTAGAGATCAGACTTTAACAAATGAATGATTAACATCTGAAAGTCTTGCTCTTAGAAACATAAATGACTACTTATAAAAAGAGTTAGTTATGTTCCATCAAACTCAGAAAGAAAGAGATGAGGCTTTGTATGTTAGAGATGAAGTGCTAAAATTGAATAAATCTCTTAAATCTGAACTGGAAAAGGAAAAGGAGATATTCAAAACTTGGACTAACTCTGGAAGAACAACTCAGAAAATCTTAGAAAATGGAAATTGGAAAGAAGGTCTAGGTTACCTAGATGATAATGAAGAAAAGGAAACTGTGTCATCTAAACCAAACTTTACCAAGAAAGCTGAAAAGCCTAAAGTTAATCCTGTTAATTTTGTAGCAAAAACTGTTGTGTCTGATTCTGAAAAGATGAAAGACTCTAAGACAGAAGTCAAAGAAAACTCAACTTCTGACAAATTAAAACAAGACAAACCAACTTCAATAAACATAGGTTTAATGACAAAGAAGCAGCTTAAGCATAAGTTGAAAGAGATTAGAAATGTGAACAAGGTAAAGGAAGCAAGGAAAAATAGGAATGGAAAGGAAGGTATGAATAAAAGCAATAATTATATACCCGTTCCTAATGCTCCTAGAAAGAAATGCTATAACTGTGGAAACTCTAACCATCTTGCTTCTTTTTGCAGGAAAAATAAAGATATAAACTCTTTACCTCCTAGATCAGGAGTTAAGAGTCAGTCTGTTAGGTTTAAACCACAAAATCCTTGTTTTCATTGTTGTAGTTTATGGCATTCTATTTATACTTGTAAGGAATATCATAGTTTGTACTATGATTATTATCAAATAAAACCTTCTTTGAAAAAAGTTAGTGTAATTCCTTCTAGTATAAATTCTGATACAAAGTCTGATATAAAGTCTGATTAAAAGCATGTTAGCATAAACTCTGAAACTAAATCCGCTGCAAATGCTAACAAACTTAAAAAGGCCAAAGGATCCAAGCAAGTTTGGGTCCTTAAAACTAACCAATAGTGGTCTTTGTGATTGCAGGGTAACATGAAAAACATCCTGGTTCTGGATAGTGGATGTTCAAGACATATGACTGGAAATAAAGCCCTGCTATCAGACTTTGTAGAGAAAGCTGGCCCTGGAGTTTCTTTTGGAGATGGAAACATGGGAAAGACTCTAGGATATGGCAATATCAATCTTGGGAATGTCATAATTGAATCAGTAGCTTTTGTCTCAGGACTTAAACACAATCTGCTAAGTATGAGTCAAAACTGTGACAGAGGTTATCATGTGGATTTCTTTGAAGAACACTGTGAAGTTGTAAGTAATTCTATAGATAAAGTTATAACACCCTCCAAATCCGGGGTATAGATTTGGGGCATTATTAACAACAATTACCAACTATACCTGCACAAGCGGAATATTAATATAATAATTACCCCGAACTATCACTACTCAGGATCTTTTAAGGGTTGAGGTTGGAAACAAGAATCATGCACTACACTTTATTACAAACCCAACTAAATAAAACCTGTTTCAAGAACTCTCTTTATTACAAAACTTTATTCTATCTACGGTTTCACTACACAATCTTTTATTCAAACTACACAAAACTCTTATTCAAACCAACATTACTACTTATCCTGCTACACCTGATCTGGCAATTCAAAGCTCTCTTCGGGAATAGGAAGGAACACTCTTGGTATAAGAGGGTCCCGCTGCTTGACTCGCTTCTTGACTACGCGGGTCCTGATGGGTTTCATTCTCTACCTTAACTGTAAAACAATAGGAGTGACAATAAAAGAAATGAGCCAAAATTGCTCAACAAGCCTGCAAGAGTATATATATATGGTATAGAGAAGGAGAAATAAGAGAAACAATAAGCTGTTGGTTGTAACAACCATCTGTATCTGTATATGATAATAATTTGCCAATGATGGCGAGTGCCAAATGAACAAGACTGGAAACATGAACCAACATATGCACTATAATCTGCTGATCAGTCAGAATATAGTGCGGATCTATACCCAACTGCATAGACCCAACCAACATAAGGAGTACTCAGGCAACTATGGCCTATTAATTAATGGTCTGGGAAAAACCCAGCCTTTATAGTAACCATCCAGTCCAAGGCTGAGCATCCGGAACAATCGGTATGCTATTGATATATCCCAACACCAGGATATACCAGAATATATGTAACAAGGGTAAAGGAATTGAAATATGAACAGGAATTCCATAAATTGGGTAAATCAAGAATTTAAATGAAATGGAACAAGTGATATAAATGGGTAACAGTGTATATGAACAATAATTATCAAAGAGAATTGATACGATAGAAAGGAAATATAAATCACTATTCTGAATTTAGAATAGGGGAAAAACTTGCCTTGCGCGTACTTAACCTGGTTTAACTTACTGCCTTCTGACCCTAGCTTGCTCTGCCTTGCTAACACTGAACAAATCATAGAAAGATAGGTGTTTAGATAATTTACTACATACGTGTATCTTGAATTGATATCACGCAACCTTATCAGTCTACCCATGCGTTTCTATCTGACTCGCATATATATATATATACATATATTTACACAACACATTTATACACATAATCACATATAACACGTAACACGTAAAGCACACAATTAATTTCTAGATTTATAATTATTTTTAGAATCAATTCTAGGCTTATACCTGCATTACTAGTCGTATCTGATTTTATTATAATTTTTCGGGATTTATTCGGCTCAATTATATCCCTACTAGGACCTTCGAACTATCAATTATCACCAACCACTCTTTTTCAGAAGAAATTATAACTTACAATTATTTTTATTGGATTCGTCTCATTTTTCTGAGTCTATGGGTCTTCGTTTCACTCAAATCGGACTAACGGTTGAATTGTTATGAATTAAACACTGATAATTCAATTTATTATTCAATATAGATAATTATTATAACCTTTTAAATCCTAAAATAATTTTTAAATAATTATTTAAGAAAAATCAAAGTCAAAAATAATTTTTTTTATAATTTTTGGAGTTAAAACGAAGAAGTTACGATTTATTGAAAATTATGTGATTAATTATCGAAATAATTAATCACTTTTTAAATATTTAATAAATAAATAATTAATAAATAATTAATAATTACTTATTTAATAATTTAAAATAATAAATCCCTAATTATTAGGATTAATCACAATTTATTATAATATTTATAACTTATCGATATTTATTCGATTAGATCGATTATTTACAAATAATCAATCAACTTAATTAACTGATACGCTATTTATCGAATAGCTACGAATTATTAGAATTATAGATCACTTAACGATTAATTACTCGTATCTTCACGAGCCACTCGCAACTCCCGCATAATTATCGATCTATTAGATTATTATTGAAACTCGTACGATTCGTTAATTAATTAATTACGGATATCTAATTATACGATACGAATAATTATTACAATATTATTCAAATAACTAACGCTCGAATAATAATTCAATTATCGAATCATTACTCGTAATAATAACTAATTATCGAATTATTAATCATATTATTTAATTATTTCTAATCTTTATTTATTAATTAATTACCTAATTATTAATTAATTACCTAATTATTAATTAATTAGATAAATAATTAGATAAATAATTAAATAATTAATTAAATAAATAAATTCGAATTTATAATTAAATAAAATAATTCAGAAATTATAAATACTATTTTTCAGAATATAAAATTAATTTTTAATTAATTATTAGAATTATTAAAACTGATTTTTAATTACTAAAATATAAATAAATTATTAATTTAATCAAAAACACAAAAACAGAAACAGGGGTTGGGTTTTTAGGATCAAACCCGGGTCGTTTCCCGGGTCGAAACCGGGTCGACTCGGGTCAAGGATGAACAGCCACCGGCAACGACGCCGGTGGTTTTTCCGGCGATTCGAACGGTGACTACACCACATCAGTCACTGCTAAAACTTGCTGGAATCGACTCCTACGTATCCCACGAACCTAAATACGCAGCTTTAAATCACCGATGATCGCTGTAGTGGCCGGAAAACTGGGGAACGCGGCGGCGACGTCAAAATCCGGCGAACTCGCAAACCACAACCAAAATCGACGAAACAGACACGTATCGACAGGAAATTTAACGATCTACTCAACCCAACCAACAAAATCAACAAACAACAACTAGAACTTAAAACCCGAATTTGAGAATTAAACCCGAAAATACAAATCAAAAATCCAGAAATCAAACAACAAAAACGGTTACATAATCATAAACTACGAATCACCAGCTTCAATTTGACTACTTACATGAACGATTTGGACTCCGGAATCACCTTCAATTTGTGCTTTGATCCTCCTGCTGTTCTTCACCAAACCCTAACCCTAATCCCCTTTCTTTTTCTTTTATTTTATTTTTTTCTGATTTTTAATTGTAATTAACTGATTTAATTAATGATAATTCAGGTATTTATATTTATGAAAATAATACCCCTAAGTAAAATTAAGGGGCTAATTACACTCCTAATAAAAATATTTGGCCCCAATTTTTATAATTTTTGGGTATTAATAATGAATTTTTAAATATCCAATAAATACAAAATAAATACTAAAAATTCCCAAAAATTGTGAAAAATACAAAAATACAAAGAAAAATGATATATGATAATTTCATAATCCTATAAAAATAAAAATGTGATTTTTGTGGGGTTTTTGGTACCTGAAGGGGTCCGGAAAAGTCGTTTTTCGCGAAAAAGGTCAATTTGTAAAACGTCTAGGGGTTCAGAATAGCGATACGGTATAGGGCATTTTTAATAAAACAGAGCCAATGATTCTGTTTGAAATACGGGCTTTTAAAATACTGTTTGAGCTGTACGGGTTTTGATATAATATATATAACTGACGATAGAACGCTCAACAAATATCCAAAACACGTTTGGATCAAAACAACCAACACATAACACATAGCAGTTAGGGTTCAACGACTTAACACATTTAATCACATAATAATACACATAATTTATTATTATTATAACATAATACAAGCGTAATTCCTCGGTCGTTACATTCTCCCCCCCTTAACAAGATTCTGTCCTCAGAATCTAATTATACAAATAACTGAGGATACTTTTCTAACATTTCACTCTCAAGCTCCCAGGTTGATTCTTCAACCACTGGGTTTCTCCATAAAATTCTCACTAATGACACAGACTTATTTCTTAATACCCTCTCTTGCCTATCTAGAATTCTTATTGGCTGTTCTATATATGACAAATCTGCCTGAAGTTCTACTGGTTCATACTCTATTACATGTCTTGTATCCGGATTATACCTCTTAAGCATAGATACATGAAATACGTTGTGAATGTGCTGCATATGGGGTGGTAGAGCTAGCTCGTACGCAACCTTTCCAATTTTCTTCAAAATCTCAAACGGTCCAACGTATCGTGGCTTCAATTTCCCTTTATTGCCAAATCTGGTCAATCCTTTCCATGGCGATATTTTGAGCAATACGTGTTCTCCTTCCTGATAGTCCATATCCTTCCTGGCTTGGTTTGCATATCTGCTTTGTCTGTTTTGTGCTGCCTCGATTCGTTTTCGAATAAGATTAATCTTTTCTTTTGTCTGCTGAATTAATTCTGGACCCAAAATTTTGCGTTCTCCAACTTCATCCCAGTGCACGGGTGATCTGCATTTCCTTCCATATAATGCTTCATACGGTGGCATTCCAATACTGGCGTGATAGCTGTTATTATAAGAAAATTCCACTAGGGGTAAATGTTCATCCCAACTGCCTTCAAAATCGATCGCACAAACTCGTAGCATGTCTTCAATCGTTTGAATTGTCCTTTCACTTTGGCCGTCAGTTTGCGGATGATAAGCTGTACTCATGTTCAATTTCGTTCCTAGACATTCTTGGAATTGTCTCCAAAATCTTGAATTGAAACGAGGATCTCGATCCGATACAATTGATACTGGTACTCCATGACGCATCACAATTTCTTTGAGATATATGTGCACTAATTTGTCGAGCGAAAATCTTTCATTAATTGGTAGAAAATGTGCCGACTTCGTAAGTCTGTCAATGATTACCCATATCGCATCATGATTTGCCCTAGTCTTCGGTAGACCTACCACAAAATCCATCGCTAGATGTTCCCATTTCCATTCTGGAATGTCTAATGGTTGCAATAACCCACTCGGACGTTGGTGTTCTGCTTTAACTCGCTGGCATGTGTAACATTTACTCACCCATTCTGCTATCTCCTTCTTCATATTCGGCCACCAAAAGTTTTCCTTCAAATCGCGATACATTTTCGTGCTTCCTGGATGAATGGAATACTTCGAATTGTGCGCATCTTGCATAATTTCTTCTTTTAATTCTGTCACGTTAGGGATCCAGATTCTTGACGCAAAACGTAAAATTCCTTCATTATCTTTTTGAGTTGTAATCTCTTCTCCTGTTAAGTTGTCTTCTTGACTCATCACTTTTTCTTGACAACGGCGAATCTTTTCCAGCAATTCTGGTTGGAAAGTCATAGCGTAGATAGTTTCTGCAGATTCATCGGAAATACGAATTTCGATTCCCAATTTATCGAATTCCCTGGCCAATTCTTCGCATGAAGTCAACCGATTTAATCTTTCTTTTCTGCTTAGCGCATCCGCTACAACATTTGCTTTTCCTGGATGATAGCTAATTGTAACATCGTAATCTTTAATCAATTCCAGCCATCGACGTTGTCGCATGTTTAGTTCCTTTTGCGTGAAGATATACTTCAGACTTTTATGATCCGTGTAGATTTCACATTTTTCACCGTACAGATAATGTCTCCAAAGCTTCAATGCAAAAACAATTGCTGCTAGTTCCAGATCATGCGTAGGATATTTCTGTTCATGGGGTTTAAGTTGTCTCGACGCATATGCAATGACGTTACCATGTTGCATTAACACACATCCTAAACCACGATATGAAGCGTCACTGTAGATAACAAAATTTCCTTGCTCGTCTGGCAATACTAATACTGGTGCCGTCACCAACCGATTCTTCAACTCTTGAAAACTTTCTTCACACTTACTATTCCATTCGAACTTTTCACTTTGTCGAGTTAACTTGGTCAGCGGTGTAGCTATCTTTGCAAAATCTTTGACAAATCTTCGATAATATCCTGCCAAACCTAAGAAACTTCGAACCTCTGTCGGCGTCTTTGGTCTTTCCCAATTCAACACAGCTTCAATCTTTGCTGGATCAACTTGAATGCCTTCTCTGCTGATGATGTGCCCTAAAAACTGCACTTCTTTCAACCAAAATTCGCACTTGGAAAATTTTGCATAAAGCTGCTCCTTCCGTAATAATTCCAATGTCGTTCTTAAATGCGCTGCATGCTCTTCTTCCGTCTTTGAATAGATCAAGATGTCATCAATAAATATAATAATAAACTTATCCAAATACTTCTTGAATATTCGATTCATCAAATCCATAAACGCTGTAGGTGCATTCGTCAATCCAAAAGCCATCACAAGAAATTCATAGTGTCCGTACCTTGTTCTAAATGCTGTTTTTGGAATATCTTCGGCCTTGATCTTTAACTGATGATAGCCTGATCGTAGATCGATTTTCGAAAACCATGCTGCTTCTTTTAGTTGATCAAATAAATCATCTATGCGAGGTAAAGGATATTTATTCTTGATAGTTAACTTGTTCAGCTCACGATAATCGATACACAGTCGCATACTACCATCCTTCTTTTTCACGAACAATACTGGCGCACCCCATGGGGATACACTCGGCCTTATAATTCCTTTGTCAAGAAGTTCTTGCAACTGCTTTGCTAATTCCCTCATTTCAACAGGTGCCATTCTATATGGAGCTTTCGAAATTGGTTCAGTCCCTGGCGGCAAGTCAATAGTGAACTCGATTTCTCGATCTGGTGGAAGTCCTGGTAATTCGTCTGGAAAAACATCAAGAAATTCACAAACTACAGGAATATCTTCAATCTTCAAATCTCCCTTATCAACATCCCGTACATAGGCTAAATAAGCTTGACATCCTTGACGTAGCAATCTTCTCGTCTGCATTATTGATAGGAATTTCTGCTGTTGCTTCTCACCTTTAAATATTACCGTTTCATTTTCTTCAGTTTGCAATTTCACTCTCTTATTCGCACAGTCAATTTGAGCATGATTACTAGACAGCCAATCCATTCCTAAAATAATATCAAACTCCCCTAACCTAAAAGGTATCAAATCAACTGAAAAATGACATCTCCCTATCTCAATATCACAGCTCGGACATACTCGATCTACTGCAACCTGATCATTATTTGCTAATTTTATGACTAACACTTCATCCAACCACTGAATCTCACAATCTATCTTAGAGATAAAAGCTTCAGAAATAAAAGATCTAGTAGCTCCTGAATCAATCAATACTAAAGCATTTACGGAATTTACAGGAAGTGTACCTGCAACCACATTCGGACTCTGTACCGCTTCCTTCATTGACATGTTGAAAGTCCTTGCTCTGGGCTGATTTTGCTGTGGTAGTGGAGGTGGAGGTAATGCTAAAACTCTTGGAATACTGGCAGCCATTGCAATTCCTCTGCAGTCTTTGGCGATATGCCCTTTTCTCCCACATTGAAAACAAGTAACTTCTGCTTTTCCCATTGGACATTCTCCAGAATAGTGTCCCCTTTGCTTGCACTTGAAACACGTAACATTTAGCTTGTTGCAAACTCCTGTATGCTTTCTACCACACGTTCTGCAATCAGGTATAGGCGGTCGAATAAGCCTTTGCTGAGTTGGGGCAGGTAGTCGATTTCCCATCCTCTGATTGTTCTGCTCTGGCCTTTTGAAATTTACTTTTCCCCGAGCTTGAAATCCCGGCCTTTTGTTGAAACGATTCTGAAAATTCCCTGGTCCTTTCTCTTTCTGAGCTGCTTCGCTTTCTCCTTCAATAATCATAGCCTTCTGAACAACAGCCGTATATGTTGTCAATTCAAATACAGCTACCCTGCTACGAATCCATGGTTTCAGTCCTTGCTGAAATCTCTTGGCCCGCTTCTCGTCCGTATCCACCTGCTCTGGAACAAACCTTGCCAATTCAGTAAACTTGGTTTCATAATCCGCAACCGATAAGTTATCTTGTTTCAGCTCCAGGAACTTGATCTCCATCTGGTTCTTCATAAAACGAGGAAAATATTTCTCCAAGAAAAGATCAGTGAATCTGTTCCAGGTCACCACACCTTCTTCCAAAGCTTTCTTCGATTCCCACCAGTAATTGGCTTCACCTTTTAGGAAATAGCTAGCGAAATCTGTCTTCTGCTCTTCCTCGACCTTTGCCAACGAAAAAACCTTTTCCATCTCTTTCAGCCAAGCTCTCGCTTTTGTAGGATCTGTGGAACCCATAAATTCCGGTGGCTTCACCGACTGAAATTGCTTGAAAGTAGTCATAGGTGCTGCTGGTGGTATTTGATGTCCTGGATGAGCGGCTTGCTGTAACATCTGTTGCTGGAACTGCTGTTGCTGCTGCTGCATTTGTTGTTGCATCATCAACATCTGTTGTTGCATGAGATTAAACATCTGTTCCATCTGTGTATTATTGTTTTGGCCCTCGGTGTTTCCATTCGATGAGTCGGGCTGCGCTTTTCTCTTAGGTGCCATTTTTCTGATAAATAAATAATGGATCTTATTTAATAACAGTATATTAAACATATATTAAAACAGTCGATTCGAGAAATAAAAATAACTTATTAAATAACTGAATAAATAAAACAGTATGATATGTTTTAAAAAAAAAAAATTTTTTTTTTTTTTTTTTTTTACAACAACATGATCGTGAATAAAACTACATTTGTAAATATGCAATGGTACTGAAATAAATGTAAATGCTTAAATGACTGGAAATAAAATAAAGAAAATATGCAAAAGATTATCTCATATATATATATATAGGTAGAACACCAGCTACAGGTGTCAGTGCTTGATACAAAACCCTATAATATAACAGTCGTACTGCTACTACTATCAGTCAGAGTCAGTAGCTACACTCGTACAAACTAGTCATACAATACTATGCTGCCTCTATCTACAAAATATACATAATACAACACTCATCGATCTGCTGGTCTCAAAATCCTGGTGGTACGTGGCTCAACTCCTCCCGCACTGCCTCTAGCACTGCCTCGGTAAGTCCCAATGCTCTGCGATATGCTGTCTCCGCACTAAGATCCTGCTGTCTCAACTCAGTAAGCTGCTGCGAACTAACCCGGTGAATATGATGTAGTCTCTCTCTCAATATATAATCCGGTCGTAATGCTCTGACAGGACCATCCGTCTGTGTCTCATACAATCCAAGGATCTCTCTACACTGGTTCTGCCATCTAATCCTCTCCTCCCTCTCTGCCTGAAAGCGCTGGTAAGTCACGGTATGATGCTCATGAAGATCAGTGCTGGAACCTCGAGAAGGTAATGGTCCATCTACCACGATCTCATCCATAAACTCTGGCTGAGGAAACTGATACACTCCCGGAACAGGTGCATAAATGGCTAATGGGGCAGGAAATAAGACAGGCTGCTCCATAGGCGCATACACAGGCGGCTCTGCCTCTGGCTCCATCGGTGGCATATCTGGAATCTCAACTGGTGGCATAGGAATCTGAGGCTCTAAATCCTCCCACTGCGGAAGATCAACCATATCAGGAATATCAAACATCGGAAACTCTAATGGTGGAATATCTGGTATCTCTGGCTCAAAATATGGAAAATAATCTGCAAAACCTGGTACCTCCGGGGGAAGTGGTATCTCTGGTGCTGGCTCAGGTGGCAATGGGGGTAAGATCTGCTCTGACACTGGGGCTACTACCTGTGCATCCACTGGATCTGTCTCGGTCCTCTCCGTAGATGATGATAAAGAAGCCATCTAATATACATAAAAATAATAACACAAAACAATCAAATCACAATCCTATAACTCATAACTTCTAATCACATAGACAAACAGTCCTAACACTCTCACTCTCATTCTATCTTATTTTCCTATCTTATCTTAACCCTAACATTCTTGTTTTCCAAGGTCAATCCTAAGCTCGGATACCAACTATAACACCCTCCAAATCCGGGGTATAGATTTGGGGCATTATTAACAACAATTACCAACTATACCTGCACAAGCGGAATATTAATATAATAATTACCCCGAACTATCACTACTCAGGATCTTTTAAGGGTTGAGGTTGGAAACAAGAATCATGCACTACACTTTATTACAAACCCAACTAAATAAAACCTGTTTCAAGAACTCTCTTTATTACAAAACTTTATTCTATCTACGGTTTCACTACACAATCTTTTATTCAAACTACACAAAACTCTTATTCAAACCAACATTACTACTTATCCTGCTACACCTGATCTGGCAATTCAAAGCTCTCTTCGGGAATAGGAAGGAACACTCTTGGTATAAGAGGGTCCCGCTGCTTGACTCGCTTCTTGACTACGCGGGTCCTGATGGGTTTCATTCTCTACCTTAACTGTAAAACAATAGGAGTGACAATAAAAGAAATGATCCAAAATTGCTCAACAAGCCTGCAAGAGTATATATATATGGTATAGAGAAGGAGAAATAAGAGAAACAATAAGCTGTTGGTTGTAACAACCATCTGTATCTGTATATGATAATAATTTGCCAATGATGGCGAGTGCCAAATGAACAAGACTGGAAACAAGAACCAACATATGCACTATAATCTGCTGATCAGTCAGAATATAGTGCGGATCTATACCCAACTGCATAGACCCAACCAACATAAGGAGTACTCAGGCAACTATGGCCTATTAATTAATGGTCTGGGAAAAACCCAGCCTTTATAGTAACCATCCAGTCCAAGGCTGAGCATCCGGAACAATCGGTATGCTATTGATATATCCCAACACCAGGATATACCAGAATATATGTAACAAGGGTAAAGGAATTGAAATATGAACAGGAATTCCATAAATTGGGTAAATCAAGAATTTAAATGAAATGGAACAAGTGATATAAATGGGTAACAGTGTATATGAACAATAATTATCAAAGAGAATTGATACGATAGAAAGGAAATATAAATCACTATTCTGAATTTAGAATAGGGGAAAAACTTGCCTTGCGCGTACTTAACCTGGTTTAACTTACTGCCTTCTGACCCTAGCTTGCTCTGCCTTGCTAACACTGAACAAATCATAGAAAGATAGGTGTTTAGATAATTTACTACATACGTGTATCTTGAATTGATATCACGCAACCTTATCAGTCTACCCATGCGTTTCTATCTGACTCGCATATATATATATACATATATTTACACAACACATTTATACACATAATCACATATAACACGTAACACGTAAAGCACACAATTAATTTCTAGATTTATAATTATTTTTAGAATCAATTCTAGGCTTATACCTGCATTACTAGTCGTATCTGATTTTATTATAATTTTTCGGGATTTATTCGGCTCAATTATATCCCTACTAGGACCTTCGAACTATCAATTATCACCAACCACTCTTTTTCAGAAGAAATTATAACTTACAATTATTTTTATTGGATTCGTCTCATTTTTCTGAGTCTATGGGTCTTCGTTTCACTCAAATCGGACTAACGGTTGAATTGTTATGAATTAAACACTGATAATTCAATTTATTATTCAATATAGATAATTATTATAACCTTTTAAATCCTAAAATAATTTTTAAATAATTATTTAAGAAAAATCAAAGTCAAAAATAATTTTTTTTATAATTTTTGGAGTTAAAACGAAGAAGTTACGATTTATTGAAAATTATGTGATTAATTATCGAAATAATTAATCACTTTTTAAATATTTAATAAATAAATAATTAATAAATAATTAATAATTACTTATTTAATAATTTAAAATAATAAATCCCTAATTATTAGGATTAATCACAATTTATTATAATATTTATAACTTATCGATATTTATTCGATTAGATCGATTATTTACAAATAATCAATCAACTTAATTAACTGATACGCTATTTATCGAATAGCTACGAATTATTAGAATTATAGATCACTTAACGATTAATTACTCGTATCTTCACGAGCCACTCGCAACTCCCGCATAATTATCGATCTATTAGATTATTATTGAAACTCGTACGATTCGTTAATTAATTAATTACGGATATCTAATTATACGATACGAATAATTATTACAATATTATTCAAATAACTAACGCTCGAATAATAATTCAATTATCGAATCATTACTCGTAATAATAACTAATTATCGAATTATTAATCATATTATTTAATTATTTCTAATCTTTATTTATTAATTAATTACCTAATTATTAATTAATTACCTAATTATTAATTAATTAGATAAATAATTAGATAAATAATTAAATAATTAATTAAATAAATAAATTCGAATTTATAATTAAATAAAATAATTCAGAAATTATAAATACTATTTTTCAGAATATAAAATTAATTTTTAATTAATTATTAGAATTATTAAAACTGATTTTTAATTACTAAAATATAAATAAATTATTAATTTAATCAAAAACACAAAAACAGAAACAGGGGTTGGGTTTTTAGGATCAAACCCGGGTCGTTTCCCGGGTCGAAACCGGGTCGACTCGGGTCAAGGATGAACAGCCACCGGCAACGACGCCGGTGGTTTTTCCGGCGATTCGAACGGTGACTACACCACATCAGTCACTGCTAAAACTTGCTGGAATCGACTCCTACGTATCCCACGAACCTAAATACGCAGCTTTAAATCACCGATGATCGCTGTAGTGGCCGGAAAACTGGGGAACGCGGCGGCGACGTCAAAATCCGGCGAACTCGCAAACCACAACCAAAATCGACGAAACAGACACGTATCGACAGGAAATTTAACGATCTACTCAACCCAACCAACAAAATCAACAAACAACAACTAGAACTTAAAACCCGAATTTGAGAATTAAACCCGAAAATACAAATCAAAAATCCAGAAATCAAACAACAAAAACGGTTACATAATCATAAACTACGAATCACCAGCTTCAATTTGACTACTTACATGAACGATTTGGACTCCGGAATCACCTTCAATTTGTGCTTTGATCCTCCTGCTGTTCTTCACCAAACCCTAACCCTAATCCCCTTTCTTTTTCTTTTATTTTATTTTTTTCTGATTTTTAATTGTAATTAACTGATTTAATTAATGATAATTCAGGTATTTATATTTATGAAAATAATACCCCTAAGTAAAATTAAGGGGCTAATTACACTCCTAATAAAAATATTTGGCCCCAATTTTTATAATTTTTGGGTATTAATAATGAATTTTTAAATATCCAATAAATACAAAATAAATACTAAAAATTCCCAAAAATTGTGAAAAATACAAAAATACAAAGAAAAATGATATATGATAATTTCATAATCCTATAAAAATAAAAATGTGATTTTTGTGGGGTTTTTGGTACCTGAAGGGGTCCGGAAAAGTCGTTTTTTCGCGAAAAAGGTCAATTTGTAAAACGTCTAGGGGTTCAGAATAGCGATACGGTATAGGGCATTTTTAATAAAACAGAGCCAATGATTCTGTTTGAAATACGGGCTTTTAAAATACTGTTTGAGCTGTACGGGTTTTGATATAATATATATAACTGACGATAGAACGCTCAACAAATATCCAAAACACGTTTGGATCAAAACAACCAACACATAACACATAGCAGTTAGGGTTCAACGACTTAACACATTTAATCACATAATAATACACATAATTTATTATTATTATAACATAATACAAGCGTAATTCCTCGGTCGTTACAAAAGTGGTTCTGAAAGGTTACAGACATGGTAACATATATGAAGCCAGACTTTCAACAAACTCTGATGGTTCTGCAATCTGTCTATTAAGTAGAGCATCAATTGAAGAAAGCTGGAATTGGCACAAGAGACTCTCTCATTTATATTTCAACAACATAAATGAGCTAGTAAAGAAAGATCTTGTGAGAGGACTGCCAAAATCAGTATTTGCTCCTGATGGTCTTTGTGATTCATGTCAAAAGGAAAAACAAAGAAAATATTCATTCAAGAGCAAAACTGAATCCTCAATTCTTGAGCCTTATTACTTACTGCATGTTGATTTATTTGGTCCAGTCAATGTCATGTCCATTGCAAAGAAAAAATATGCTATGGTTATAGTGGATGAGTTCACAAGATACACTTGGGTGTATTTTTTGCACAAGAAGAACGAAATTGCATCTACTCTAACTAATCATGTCAGACAGCTGGATAAGTTGGTCAAAGATTCTGTTAAAATAATAAGAAGTGATAATGGCACTGAGTTTAAGAATTCAATCATGGAAGAGTTCTGCAAAGAGCATGGAATAAAGAAGGATTTTTCTGCATCTGGAACTCCACAGCAGAATGGAGTTGTAGAAAGAAAGAACAGGACTCTTATTGAAGCTACACGAACTATGCTTGATGAAGCAAAGCTACCAACCTACTTTTGGGCTGAAGCTGTGCAAACTGCTTGTTTTACACAGAATGCTACACTCATAAACAAGCATGGAAAAACACCATATGAGATGGTGAAGAAAAAGAAGCCAAATATGAAATACTTTCATGTATTTGGATTCAAGTGTTTTGTTCTTAAGACTCATCCAGAACAGCTGTCAAAATTTGATCTAAAAGCTGATGAAGGAATTTTTGTTTGATATCCACTTTCCACAAAAGCCTTCAGAGTCTACAATTTAAGAACAAGGGTTGTCATGGAATCTATCAATGTATCTTTTGATGATAAAAAGATTATTGGACTTGAAGATTTCAATGATCATGATCAACTGAGATTTGAAAATGAAGATATAAATTCTGATACTATAAATTCTGATGACCTAAATCCTGATCTGTAAGTTCTGACGGGTTAAATTCTGATGTCATTGAAACTATGGTAACTACTCCAAGGGAAAATGCACCTGTTCAGGGGGAGCAAGCTTATGAACATACCACATCTCAAGTCTCACAAGAAGCATCAAAACCAGTCACTGGCTCTTCAAGTTCTGTCTCATCAAGTTCTGATGAGCCAAATTTTGATAATTCTGGAAACTCTGACTCTTCAATTCCTGAAGGATCCAACTCAAATTCTGAAATTTCATGGAGCATAACTTCAGGGGGAACATCAGAAAATGCTAATGGAGACAACATGGATCATGGGGGATGATCCAGTCCTAGAGATCAACTTCCATCTGTAAGGAAGTGGACTAAATCACATACACCTGACTTAATAACTGGAGATCCTGAAGAAGGTGTCAGAACTAGAACAACAACATCAAATGAATATTTCTATCATTCCTTTAGATCTCAGACTGAACCAAAGAAAGTGGAATAAGCTCTTTAAGATGCTGATTGGGTGCAAGCTATGTAGGAAGAGTTAAATGAATTTGAAAGAAATAAAGTCTGGTACCTAGTGTCAAGACCAAAGAACAGATCCATTGTTGACACAAAATGGGTGTTCAGAAACAAAATTGGCATTGATGGCATAATTACAAGAAACAAAGCAAGGCTGGTTGCTAAAGGCTACTCTCAACATGAGGGTATTGACTATGATGAAACATTTGCTCTAGTTGCTAGATTAGAAGCCATAAGAATCTTTTTGGCTTATGCTGCTCACAAGAAGTTTAAAGTCTTTCAAATGGATGTGAAAAGTGCTTTTTTCAATGGAGAATTGGAAGAAGAGGTATATGTTGAACAGCCTCCGGGATTTGTAGATCTAAAATTTCCTAATCATGTCTACAGACTTGATAAAGCACTCTATGGCCTCAACCATGGAAAGGACTTACTTTTGGTACAGATATATGTTGATGATATCATCTTTGGTTCTACAAATGCCAAACTCTGTGTAAGGTTTGCAAAGCTAATGCAGTCAAGATATCAAATAAGTATGATGGGAGAACTTAGCTATTTTCTGGGACTTCAATCAAGCAAAATGAAGAAGGTACTTTCATAAATCAATCCAAGTACACCATAAATTTACTCAAGAAATTTGGAATACAAGATTGTTCAACTGCATCCACTCCCATTGCCACTGCAACCAAGTTAGATAAAGATACTGGAGCATCAGTAGATATTACTAACTACGGAGGTATGATTGGCTCTTTACTCTATTTAACTGCAAGTAGACCTAATATCATGTATGTTACCTATCTTTGTGCAAGATTTCAGGCTGATCCAAGAGAACCTCATCTATAGCTGTGAAAAGAATTTTCAAGTACCTCAAGGGTACAGCTGATCTAGGATTGTGGTATCCTAGGGAATCAGATTTTAAGCTAATAGGTTACTAGATGCAGATTTTGCAAGATGCAAAATAGACAGGAAAAGCACTAGTGGAAGCTGCCAATTTCTTGGAGGCAGATTGGTTTCTTGGTTTAGCAAGAAATAGAAATCAATTTCCACATCAACTGCAGAAGCAGAATATATTGCTGCAGGGAGCTGTTGTGCACAGATTCTTTGGATGAAGAATCGGTTACTGGACTATGGGTTAGAATTTTCTAAAATACCCATTTACTGTAATAATCAAAGTGCTATTTCTATGACAGGAAATCCAGTTCAACAGTCAATGATAAAGCACATCAGCATTAGGTACCATTTCATAAGGGAACATGTGATTGAAGGTACAGTGGAATTGTATTTTGTCCCAACAGATCAACAACTAGCAGATATCTTCATAAACCACTATGTGAAGCTACCTTTACAAGACTGGTAAATGAACTTGAAATGGTTTCAGGTTCTTTCTTTCTCATGCATCAGACTTTATGATCAGTATTTACGGATTTTCTTATCTCCATGTAATCTGTGCTTAAACTGTAATATATTGAATACTGATTGTTCTCTGATGTGATTCTATATACTCTGATAGTATTTTGAATGTTCCGTGATTATTCAATCCAATGAGGATTATTTTTTAGATGTTGACTTAGTAGTCTTTAACAAACTGTGTTTCCCATGCTTGAATTAGTTATTTATGTGGAAATCCATAATACAAGCAAACTCTGATTTTGATCTTAGTCAGATTTACTTTGTGTATCTTATTACTAAGTCACAAACTAGATTATTGCTTCTCATCTATCAAATTCTGATGTCAGTAAATCTTAAGGATGACTACATGCTTGATAAGCCTCACTTATCTGAAGAAAGCAAAAAAAAAAAAGAAAAATTGAAGTCAGGTACTCCTTTGAGATCTAGAGTAAATATATGAAAGGGAAGATCCAAGTGCATTGTTGGTATTAAGTTATATGTATTAGAAAAGCAAATAATTTTTTCTTGGTGACTTTTCACATTCTCTGATTACTGAATAAATACTCTGATAATAGCATAAATTCTGATAGCAGTTGTAACTCATTTACACTGAGAAGCCACTATAAAAAGAATGTCAAAAGATGCATAAAATGAGCACAAACAGTTGAGGTGGACTCTTGCATAAATTTATTCTATAGTAGACTTCAAAATTAAAGACAAATTTTAAGCATTTTTCTTAGTTATGCCTTATTTCTAAGATATCTGAAGTTTATCATAATTTAATCTTTATCTGATCATTTTTAAATGCACACACTCTCACTCCATATGAATGATGAAAGTTACTATGGTGATTAAGTTGTTTTTGACAAACAGTTAAGTATTATTTACATAAATTCCGAGGACAAGTTCTGATGAAAGTTCTGATGATTAAACTCCGAAGAAACCAGTCAGTATTTGTGTGAAGAATTACAGACACAGTCATTCACTTTTTGAGTACAGAAGCCATGTTCTGATGACTGTTAAATTCTGATAATAGTCAAGTTCTGATGCAAATCCTGATGGAAACTCTAATGCTTACATGGCATTATTTAATTACTTGGCTTATTTTTAGTATTTACTGTAATAGTTATAGTTTGTCAGAAAATAATTAAGTGAGATAAAAACGGTGATAATCATTTGGTTAATAGGTTGCGTGTTTGTTTTGGTAACAACAGGTGAGCAATAATTACTGCACATTTACCGTGCCCAATCATTACTTTTTTGACTGTTTCCATGTTGCCAGGTGTAAAAAGTCTGTTCTGCTTCACAAAATTAGTCGTTGTCACGTGGAGTGTATAAATAAGAGAGTTAAAAGATTTTACAATCTTTTACCTACTATTCTTATTTTCTAATCTCTCTTATTCTCTCTCACTCTATAATATTCTCTGCAGCTATTTCTTACAGGCATTTTATCAAATACCTTTCGTACACACAACTTTTCACTTGATTTTTTACAGAAATGGCACCCAAGGACATCATCTTTAATGGAGGCAAGTTCGTCCATAATAACTATATGGATATTCTCAGCAAGGATGATGCTCCATCAGATCTTCATTTCATCCAAGACTATCTTGCTCGTAGTGAGATTCGGTATGCTTTAACCCAACCACAATTACTCTCAGGAACTCAAATACTGGAGTTTTGGAGGGGTGGAGTTTATGATGATGGTGGTAAGGCTGGCTCCCCAAGCATTATTTTTACAACAGGGGAAGATGAGCATCTGGTTAACTTGTCTACTGTTAGACAAGCTCTGCATCTGCCATAAAATTGCACTTTTAATGCTCAGATTGAGGAGCCACTTCTACAGGGTATGATGGCCAATCTTGGCTATGAGAAAAGTCTGTCCAAGCTGGGACAGCTGAAGAGGTCATACATCAGAAAGGAGTGGAGCTACTTCTTTGACTGTATCACTAGAACGTTTGCGAACAAATGCTCCAACTTTGATGCAATTTCCATTCTGAGTTAGCAAATAGGGTATGCACTTCTAAATCAAAATCACTTTGATTATGCTACTGCTATTCTTGGTTTTATTGGAGATAGGATGAATGAGGACCCAAATACTGTGTACTTTGCTAGATTTTGTCAATTAATTTACAGTTTTTGTTGTCCTGATAAGCCTCAAAACTAAAGTGAGACAATTCAACCTTTTAAACTTGCTAAAAGGGCCTTCACAGACTTGTTATCTACTAATAATAAGAAAGAGATACTAAGACCCCTTCAAATTCTTGATTCTATGAAACAGTTCTTAGTAAACTCTGACCCCAATACATACACACCCAAATTTCCTGAAGTTGCACCCTCTCAACCTCCATCAGTACCTACAACCAATACTCAACCAGCTCAATCCTCTCAACCACAACCACAACCTACCATCAGATCTTATTTCCAACCTGCACAATCTTCTCAACCTCAACCATCAGCACCTACTACCAAACCAACCTCTAGCACTTCCCAAAAGGTGCCAGTTGTAAAATCTTTAAGAGGAAAATCTGTTCCTAAATCTCCACCAAGGAGAAGAAGGATGATTCTTAGAGATGAATCAGATGAAGATGAACAGGTCGAGGTTCCAGCATCAGAACCTGTGACAGTAGAAGCTGAAAATGTAATTTTTCAGAATGAGGTAGCAGTTGAAAAGGTAACTCCTCAGAAGGAAACCGAAGCTGGGGGTTCTGGTATTTTAAAGAGGAAAAGAACTTCAAGGTCTGATCCTGCTCAAGAAACTCCTCCACCATCCAGAAGATCAAAGAAAATGAGAGCAGGAAGGCATATGGCACAACCTCAATCTGAGGATGCTAATGAAGCTGAGGAAGGGGATTAGGAATCTCTGATCTCATCAGGACCAATAGTGATTGAAGCTTTTCCACCTCCACCTAAAGCTAAAGACACTATTCCAGACAGAGTGATCACACCTCCTATCTCTCCACTCAGAGAAACAACTACAGTTGAAGATTCAGGATTAAGTCCTAAAATTGACCTTCATAGGCTGACCATTCCATCTGTCCTGTTTCTGGAAGCACCACAAGGATAAGAGACAGCTCCACCTGTTTCTCCACTAAATGATGAAGTTCCTACAACTCCAATTCCGGATGTGGAAACAGATGAAGTTGTACCAGAATCTCCTTCAGCCACACACACTCTTGTGTTGTCAGAAGATGATGAGATTAACTCAAGTCTTGGAGACAGTGCTCCAGTAAACACTCCAGCTCCAA
The DNA here is from genome assembly GCF_009905375.1 of Apium graveolens. NCBI lineage: Eukaryota > Viridiplantae > Streptophyta > Magnoliopsida > Apiales > Apiaceae > Apium > Apium graveolens. The sequence goes on from NC_133655.1 coordinate 173,593,606, forward strand.
TTCTTGGAAAGGAGGAACTGTTAAAATATGTTGAACAAGAAGCTCATGTTCCATGGGAAGAAACTCACAGAGGAGTTGAATGGACCAAAAAGTGGAATGAATCTCACTTCATTCCAAGATCAAAAGTTTTGTCAGATCATATTGCAAAAGCTGATGAGTTGTTGACAAATTCTGACTTTAAAGCTCAACTTAAAGTCACAGCTCTCAGTACTAAAAGTCTTCGAGGTCAACACTCCATTACTCATGCCAAGGTTGATAAACTACAGGAAAATGCTGATAAGCTGGACTTGATGCTCAAGCTAGACAAGAATAGGTTTATCAGACCTATTCATGAAAAGGTAGAGGCTATTGAGAAAGTTCAAGAAAAGCAACAGGCCCAATTGACCGAGGTCCTGCAGAATCAAGCCTCTCAACAGACTCAACTGAATGAAATCCAATCTTCAGTGGAACTTCTTCTCTCTCTACTCCTACCAGATGATTCCAAAAAGGGGGAGAAGGTAGCTAAGTCCAAATGCTCTACTAGTCAAGTAATGAAGAAAAGGGATGATAAAGAAGATGACCAGGGAAACCCTAGCAAGGGCAAAGGTCAAGGTCAAGGGCAAAGCAGCAAATTTTCTTCAAAGAAACTAATTTCTGATTCTAGAAAATCTTCTACACAGAAGAATACAAGTTTTGAAGTTGTGAATGTTCAAGTTCTGAAATCAAGTTCTAATGATCAAAGTCTAAAATCAAGTTCTGATATTTTCATTCAAGGAGGAAGTCAAGACTCACAGAACTTTTTACAAACTCTGAAGCTTAAGGGAAGGGAGACTATAGTCTACTATAAGGATCCCATGATTCAGACCCTTGATGAAGAAATTGCTAGAAGATTATTTCTCAAGCATTATACTAGAATGGATTTAGAGACTCTCAAGGAGGAAGAAGCTAGATTTGCAGCTGAGAAGACAAATCTTAAGTCTAAAGCTTCTAATGCAAAGAAAGCTCCAAGGCCTAAGGCCAAATGCATTGTGATCAAGGAAACTTCTGAGGCTTCAAAGCCCAAGAAAAGATCACAAGTTGAAATTGATCCCAAGGCAAAAGGGAAAGGAAAGATTAATGAACCAACAAAGAAACAGGAGATGAAGATTCCTCAGATCCTGATGAAACCAGTGTGCAAAATGGTTCAAGTTTTTGATGATACAATTGCTGAAGATGAAACTGTTGAAACTCTGAAAAGAAGGAAGATAACAGAAGAATCTATGACAACCTCTGATATAGCTCAAGTTATTCAGAGTGAAGAACAGAAAGCTACAGAAGAAACAGCAAATCCTGATCAAGTCATCAAGACATCAACCTTTGACAAAGCTCAAGTTGATTTGAACAAGATGACAGTTACTGATAAGAGAAAACTCCTATGGAAAAATGTTAATCCATCAGATCCTAAGAAAAGTCAACTGCTATCTGATTTCATGACTGTTGGATTGAAAGCAAGAGACAGAGCTGGATTAGGTTCTGAAGTAGCCAAGATCAAGACAGGAGTTGAACTACTTACTAGAGATCCATTCTTATTGACTGACAAACCACTTGAGGAAGTTACACAGAAACACCTTGACAAGGTTATATCTGTTCAACTGGTACTGGATGCTCATGATAAAAGTAATGTTAAAGAAAAGCTGATTCTGTTTCTTGAAGATGGAAGAATATATAGAATGTCAGAATCAGATGTGCTGAACAAATCTCTGAAAGAACTTCAATTCTTTCATTATCTTTTAGAGATAAAGTCTGAGATTACCAGGAGATGGTCAAATTTCATAATAAAGACAATAAGGGATAAAGCCAGAATCTCTGGATCAAGGGTTACAGAATTTGTTCCAAATATAGTTGAAGATGATGGAAATGAAATTCCAATGAAGAAAAATTCGGCTACACTTGAAGTTATTCTGAAAGAGAAATGTCTGTGCTATAATGAAGACTCATCTCATCCAAGAATAATCAGACTTGGTGATGGATTGGAAAGAAATCACATCTCAACACTTAGGAATGCAATCTACCTGATTGGAAGTCAAGATGAAGAAATGAAGGAAGTCAAGGCTACATTAGCTCAAGTCCTGAGGAATGCAGATGAAAAGTTGATATCAAACTTTGTCAAGAATCATTTTGGATTCAGATTAACTCAGTAAGATTGGTAAAAGCTACAAGGACTATAAGTTGTAGTTAGTTGTTTAAATAAACTCTCATTGCATTTGTACTTAAATGTTTTTGACATCATCAAATTTATTAACTTGTATATTTTTCATAATTTACAAGTTGGGGGAGATTGTTAGATATATTTGTGATGTCATATCTAATCTGTTGTGTTTAGTTTCAGAACTTAATATTAGGACTTAATGGAAATCAGAACTTACTGAAGTCAGAATTTATATCAGAACTTAAGACTGTCAGGATTTATATCAGGACTTAACTGCGGGTACTTCAGATAAGGAATGCAGCTGATTTACAGAAGAAGATCATGACTAAACAATAGAAGATATGCATGAAGAGTTGGAAAGCTAGAAGACTTGTAGAAGATAATATATGATTGATATATTTCAGGAGACAGAATGATATTCCATATCAATTAGAAGATATCTTGTAACTGTGTACTATATAAACATAGCTTAGGGTTTACACTATAAGTGTTATCATTCACGAGGAAGATTATACATTGTAATTTAGCAGCTCTTAGTGATATTGTTCATCACTGAGAGAGTAGTTTAACCTACTTTGTAACAGAGCTTATTATATTGAATAAACTTTATTACTGTTACATATGTGTGTTATAAATCGATTTAATTGTATAAACACTATATTCAAACCCCTTCTATAGTGTTTTGTGACCTAACATATATATATGATTCGGTTCGTCAAAACATTCGACTCGATACCTTCATAATTGAAATCGGGTCAAAATAATATTTTTCGATCAATAACCAACTTAGAATGACTCACAAAACAAGCAACCCTTCAATATAAAAGAATTTAGGCCTTGAAAGTATTTTTAATAGAAGCATAATATTTTTATGAGTCTAGAGGCGTACGTTTCGTATTAAATGGATGAACGGTCTATTTATTATGAATTTTTGAACAATTTTCAGAATTAAGATGGGTCTCAGAATCATTTTATAATTAAATAATAGGGTTCGAACGCCCTAATCTGACTTTAAAATCATTTAATAATAATTATCGAGCCTTGAAAATAATTTAAAATAATATTTTAGGGCTCGAAACTCTTTTTCAGAATTTTTAAATCCAAATAAATAATTAAATCGAATTAAATAATCAATTAGAATTAATTCATAACGAATTAAATCAATTAATTGATTAATTAAATAATTAATTATTAACTAAAATTAATTAATTAAATAATTCAGATTTATTGTTGAATTAAAAATAATTTTCAGAATTAAAATAATGATGTTTGAAATTAAAAATTGAATTTTTTAATTATTTATAAAAAGGAAATTACACTAACAGATTTTTAAACTGCAACTAGACAAACAGAAGATCAAAAGCGGGTTGCAGGCGGGTCGAGAACCGGTACGTGAAGAACAGGTCTGACCTGCCGCCCCCTTCCCAGATTCCGGCGAGCAGCCGGTTTCCGACCAATCAAAAACACAGCCAAAACCGAATCGTTTGGCTTGATTCTAACGTGCTTTCCATTCCAATTTCTTCTAGGAACTCAAATCGAGTAGCAAACAACACGAATGACGCCTGGAACTCAAAGTCCAACAAAAATCATAAAAAACGTCGAACTCGATCTTCCTCCGATTAGCACAAACCAAGAATCCTCTATTAATCACATATATACCAGTCGATTCTCTTTTAAATGATATATTCATTGTTGTAATCAATTTAAGCTAATAACCTTTGAATCAAAAACGTCTAAATCAATTAAGAACATTCAAAGTTCTAGAAACCCTAATTTCATGAATTCGAAAATCAAACCCCCTTTTCTATATGTTATTGAACTCCAAATTTATCATATAATATACCAAAATGATCAGGACAAAATTAACTACATGATTCAAGCATTAAATCACATAAATAACATCAACATCAAAAATTCCTCTTTTAATCATTAAATATTTCAAATTAAAGTAATTAAATAAGAAAATAACCGTGATTTCTGCACTGAAATAGATAGTTGATTCTGATGAATTTTTTGAGAGCTTCAATTTGTATATGACATGCTTGATTCCGAGTTCGATAACGCTTTCATTTTTGGTTTTGTTTCTCAAGAACATGATGATTTTACGGGGTTTTCTCTATAATTTATCGGATTTTACTGATCGATTATAATTATACGAATAAAATGATATAAGATAAAGGCTATTTATATTTATAGAATATTAATGCCCGTTGGATCGTATTGGATCGAAAAATAAGTTACTTGGCCGCTAAGTAACTGCAAAAATGATCTGATTTGGTACCCGTATTGGATAATTATCACAACCGAGCTTCTTATAAAACACATTATATGAATATAATGTAATAATATCTCGTCTTTTGCGAGTACGGGTTTTATTGATCTATCGAAATGATTAGCGTATCGAAAATTTTACGTCGAGACGCATACTGGTCAAACCGTACTCCAGATCGAAAAAGTCAAAAAAGAGAAAATGTCCAGAATTATCAGATTAGGTTAAGAAGGAGTTTTGCAGAGAGTTTCGGGTTGTATAAATGCAAAAACAGTTGAAGTACCGGCTTTATAAAATAGTTTTGTAATTATTCTGAAAATAATTCATAAATTCATAAATAATTATAAAATCATATAATAGTCCAAAAAATACCAGGAAAATACCATAATTATCTATACTTTATTCTAAATATGTCAGGCGGACAAGGCCAGCTCAAGGTCCATCCATGCCAGCTCTACCCTAACGGGTGGTCTTTCAACATTCTATTCATTGTGAGATGCCATGACTTAGGCATCCCTTTGAGTGTGACAATGTTTCGTAGTATCTTCATGATGAAGGCATCTCCTATGACTCGGCCTGGTTGGGTAGTGATTTAACACCGAGCCCACGTTCCTCAAATGGTAAACACCAGTTCCCTCAATGACTCAAGCCATAATTGGAACAAGAAGTTTGTGGTCGTTGAGTGGAACGATGGAGACTGGGGGGCATACTTCAGACGTGACTTTAGTAGCCTGATTGATAGTTCCCACTTCATTTTCAACCTTTCTGATGCCGAGCTTCATGTCCGAGATCTTCTTATTGACGACGACTAGAGGACCCCTTATTGGAAGTTTGTGACAGAAGTCAAGCTTGTCGAGGCTGGCCTTAGCTGACTCTCTATAGAGGGTATTTATCCTTATTTTCCCTTACTTTGTGCAAGTTTATTCTTACATCTATTTCTTTTCTTCTTATTTCAGCTGCTAAGGCTCTTGACGCCAAAGCCAAGCCGAGCAATGCTGTTACAGGCAGGATGGTCAGCGATGTGATCAAGAAGGCCAGCCATATTCCTAAGGTCCCTGCCTTCCTCGAGGCGTCAGGATCTGACCTTAAGAGGACCAAGGATTTTGACGAGAGTTCCAGGACCCCTTTCGAGCCTGGATGGGGTATTTCTTCCAACGACTCCGTTCTCGGAAACCCGGCTCTTGCTCTCGAGTGATCAAAAAACTGCATTACTCCCCCGACCTCTTATTCGTCTCTTCCGGTGAGAAACTCCTCAAGGCTGAGATGCTGGGAGCTCAAGCCCTCTATCAGGTATGTTTATCCTTCTATAAGTTTTCGCTTAAGTTCTCTTTTTCTTAGAAATTGGAAAATATTATGGGGATCAATCCTTGGGGGCTCAGCCCTTTATACTCAAACTCATATTTTCTTTGTGAGGCCAATGCTTAATTTGCGGCATCCTCTACTCAAGCTATCAAAATAAGAAGCGACTACCATGCATTGCAGACTTCCATGAAGCAGATGTCTATCTCCTCAGGGGAGTGGGAGTCTAGGGCTCATGAGGTGGAGGGAAAGCTCGCCATCATAGAGAAGAAATATGCTTGCTCGGAGGAGAATAGGAAGAAAGAATGGAAAGACCTTGAGGCTGCTAATCTCAGATCGACTAGGTTCACCATAATGATGGACGAGCACGATGACGAGATGCCACCTGTTAACCTGGAAATAAGTTGGAATAGGGGCATCAAGGACACTCAAGGCGTATGGCCGGATGTGGTAGATCCAAGCCTTCTATCTTGCCCTTGGGAGCTGCCTATCATGGACCTATCTGGGTAAGCTTCCGGTCTGTGTCCTTAACTCCTCGCATGAGGCCCCAGTCGAGCTTCAATCATTCGGGTTCTGGATCAGGCTCTAAAGGTAAAGCCCCCTCGGGTAGCCCCAAGTCCAGGGCAACCCTTCGAGGGAAGATGAGGGAGCCGATTCCAGGGAGCAGTGATTTTCCTTCTGAGGAAGGCTCGGATGGCGAGGGGGAGGACTCTTCTGATGAGTGAATGATGTGGCCTTGCATGGCCTTGATTATTGTATGTGGCTTTTATTTTCAGAACTATTAATTTGAACCTTATTTGTATGTAACCTATTGTTCCTTTAGGACCTTTTATCTATGCACTACGTTTAACTTCATTTCATACTTGTCTTTCATTTTCGGCATTCGGTCCTTCGGGACTTGCATTCTTTAGATGCTCGTACTTCAAAAAATTGGTAGACAAGATGATAGAAATAAACTTGCATAAATAGATAATATCTATATGAAATGGATTCAACCCTTACATAAGATGGTTTCGTCGACCTTATTTATAACCTTAATACCAAGTACTAGGAATATGTAGTGAATGTCTTAAAAATAATAAACCTTCAGGTTTGAAGCATGCCAAGTGCGAGGCACTTCATCACCATTCAGGGTCTCTAACTTATAAGATCCTCGTCCTAGTGTCTTCCTGACCTTATAAGGTCCTTCCCAGTTTGGGGCTAGCTTTCCTCTCTTCCCTACTCCCGATGCCTCAATCTTCCTCAGAATCAAATCTGTTGAAAGAATCTTTCTTTAACCTGTCTATTGTAATAGAGCGAGGCTGTCATACTTGTTAAGTAGCATTTATGACACTTATTTATGCTCTAATAAGCATTGGGTTGGTGTATTTGTACTCAAGTTATTTGTGTTTTAACGTGTTTTCAAGTGTTTTTGCATTTTAGGCTTTACTTCGTAAATCAGGTGAATTAGCATTGTTTTGATGCTAATATAGTGTTTAGGATGTGTGTTACTCCCTAACAATGCAACAAGAATTACAGAAGGGGGTTGAATGGAATTCTTGAAACTTTTTCTAAATTAAAAAATGTTCTAACTTAAGATATATATGACAGTATTTTGATTTTCAAAGTGCGGAATAACAAGTTAAATATGAATCAAAACACAAAGTAATAAAAACACAAGTCTTTAAAGCTTTCTGGTGGATTAGAATGTATCCACCAAATATATATATATATATATATATATATATCAGGAGAACTCTGTGAAGATTGAATAGCTCACAGCTGCTTACAAATAAGAACAACTAAACTTACAGAGAAATGCTAAGGATACAGCTTACAAATGTTTCTCTGAGAAAATATTTGCTTAGTCTTCTTGTTGTTCTAATTTCTACTCTTAGTTTATATATCACCAAGATTACACAGTAATAAAACAAGATAATAAAATTAACATACTCGCACTTTATCATTTATAAACATCCACATATTATTATCAATCATCAGATAATTCACCAAAATTTACATAATAATTATATAATAATCATTTATTGCTAAAAATAATTACACGCTATGTCCCGGATATTACATTTTTAGTAGGTTTCAAAAACTACTGAATGCTCTAAAACTGCATGGATGGGTCTATCAAACAAAAGACTCAAACCTCAAATTCCTTAGATCTTCGCCAAAGGAATGGAAGCTGTTGTGGAATAAAAACCTGAGTACTTTAGTATTTAATGCTAGAGTTGGTGAGCTTCGAGCTTCAATGGCTGCTCTTGCGTTCGGGACTATCAGTCCTTGTAAGATGCATACGTATCTCTGTGTTGTAGAGAATCAAGCCAAAAATGTAATTCTAGGTTAAGGGGTAGAGCCCTTTATATAGAGTTGAGTCTAGAGTTAGACTTCTGTTGGGAGACTTGGTGGACAAGTCTCCAACTTAGATGATGATTAGGAGTCCTACTGAGGAAGGAGTTCCATAACCTTCTGTGTAGGACTTTGAGTCCGTTTAGAACAAATGTCTCTGCTCTTCCAGCCGTATTGGGCCTAGTCCGTGATCAACTCGTGTTCGTGGACTTGGATGACCTCCGCTGGTAGGCCTTGACTGTTTGGGTCGTCATGGGCCTGTTACGAAGCTTCGGACCAGACATGTCTGCTATGAAGCTTAGACCAGACAAGTCTGTGTTGGACTTTTAAGACAAGAAGCCCAAGTGTAATTAATGCGACATTTAATGTATCTTTAGGATGTATTTTCTATCCATATCATTTGTCCCCCAACTTCCGTGAATACTCCTCGAGTTTTCGTGGAAGTTATGATGGTTTAATCGCGACTCATGATACTTTGGCCCTTCTCGGGTATCGGCCCTTCATGGGTATTGGCCCTTCATGGGTATTTCCGCGTTATCGTAAAGTGTGGAGCGACCTACACGTTTACAACGGCTTATTAGTGTGAGCATACACACTTAAGGCCCCCGTAGGGGCTATTTGAATGGTGTTCAACACTAAACGGTCCTAATCAGGACTATCAAGCGAGCGTTTATCACCCCACAACCCTTGTCAAGGTTAATTATAGGGTGATAGCTGCTAATTGTTTCTAATCGGGGCTAATCGACCCTAATCGGGGCTAATTTCCATGTACAAGTTGCTAATTAAGCTTAAAAGAGCCTAATTTTAAGCTATAATGCACTAATTGGCCTTAATCGAGGCTAATATGCCCTAATCGGGGCCAATTAAGACTAATCACAATGTATAAGACACTAATTATCCCTAATTCATGCTAATTACAAGAGTGAATGGGTTAAACGACCCTAATCTGGGCTAATTTAATCTTACAAATCACTAATTATCCCTAATTTGGGTTAATTACATTTAATATACACTAATCGGCCCTAATCTAGGCTTAATTTCACTAATCGGCCCTAATCTGGGATTGATCTTAAAATCCTGAAAATTTTAAAAAATTTAAAATTTTTCTGATTGTTTTCCATTTTTTTTGAAATTTTTCAAAATTTTCGAAGGGGGGCATCGGGGTCGAGCAGAACCTCCTGGGGCAGGAGGCTCTGCTCGGCCTCATGCCCCCAATTGTAGGTTGCTCGGCCAGTTTGGAGGAGACCCTCCTGGTCGGCCACCTCTTGGTCGGCCACTTCTTGGTTGGCCTGAAGGTGGTTGTCGAGGAGTTCGTGCCCCTCACTTTTTTTTGAGCTTCTCACTAGGAGTTCAAGGTTTCTACATACCTTTTTATGTCCTGGTTGCTCTTAGTTTTCCATAAAAGTAATTTCATGGTTGCCTTTGAGTTCCTTAGGGCTCTGCTATGGCTGTTTCAGCGAATGTTCTATTCTCATCCCGGTGGACGTTGGTACTCGTTCTTGCTGAACACTCTATGTTCTACTAAACTTTCCCTTATAGGAAGTCTTATACTTTATTAAACTAGTCCAAACTTCTCTTGTTGGATGTTATACACTTCAACCAACTTGTTCTCGTAAATTTTCTAGTCTTCACGAAAGTAGGTCTTGCTAAGAGTTATCGTTTCTGAGAAATTTCCTAAGGACCTCTCAAAAGGGTCTCCAGAATAACTTTTGAAGGCCTCATAGCTCTCCTACAGGAGTTTCTAATAGGCTGAAAGGCCTCAATTTGTTGGCTGGTAGGCCAAGGCCACTACGGAGGCAAGTTATGGCCGTCATGGCTCTGCTACGGAGGCTCCTGGTAGGCCAAAATGCCCCAACTTGTGGGTTGGTCGGCCGGGGCTTCCCCGCATGGAAGTTGTGGCCGTCATGGCTCTGATACGGAGGCTCCTGGTAGGCAAAAAGGCCTCCATTTTCATTCCTGGTCGGGCGGAGCTTCCCCGCATGGAAGTTATGGCTGTCATGGCTTTGATACGGAGGCTTGTGGTAGGCCAAAAGGCCTCCATTTTTTGCCTGGTCTGCCGGAGCTTCCCCGCATGGAAGTTGTGGCCATCATGGCTCTGATCCGGAGGCTCCTGGTAGGCCAAAAGGCCTCTATTTGTTTCCTGGTCATCCAAAACTTCCCCGCATGGAAGTTGTGGCCGTCATAGCTCTGATACAGAGGCTCCTGGTAGGCCAAAAGGCCTCCATTTGTTGCCTGGTCGGCCGGAGCTTCCCCGCATGGAAGTTGTGGTCGTCATGGCTCTGATACGGAGGCTCCTAGTAGGCCAAAAGGCCTCCATTTGTTGCCTGGTCCGCCGGAACTTCCCCGCATAGAAGTTGTGGCCGCCATGGCTCTGATACGGAGGCTCCTGGTAGACCAAAAGGCCTCCATTTATTTTGCCTGGTCGGCCAGAGTTTCCTCGCATGGAAGTTGTGGTCATTATGGCTCTGATACGGAGGCTCCTAGTAGGCCACAAGGCCTCCATTTGTAGCCTGGTCGGCCAGAGCTTCCCCGCATGAAAGTTGTGTCCGTCATGGCTCTGATACTGAGTAGAACGTTTTTTCCTCGTACTCGTGAGTTCAACTGAAAAACTAATCTTCTCTTAATCTTCACTAATTTCGCTAATCATGATGATTAATATAATCATCATTTCCTTAAGACTAATGACTTGTATTTGGTTTCAGCTAGGCCTTTTTCGGAAGACTGATACGTAAGCGGTGTCCAGCATCGCTTTTCTCGTTTATTATGTCATCTTTTATTGCCTTTTGATCATTTTTCCTCACCATTTCCGGTGTTCTTTCAACGAGGTACCTGCTAGCGCGAACCAGGCAAACTTACGACTTGATGTAGCACGTGACCTTTTTCCCATAAAAGAAGATGAGAAGTGTTCATTTTCATTCACACCTTCATTTTTCAACTTCCCAAATTCTTAAATTCTCTCAAGCTCTCAACTTTCTTCAAGTTCTCCAAGAATGTCAGGCGGACAAGGCCAGATCAAGGTCCATCCATGCCAGCTCTACCCTAACGGGTGGTCTTTCATCATTCTATTCATAGTGAGATGCCATGACTTAGGCATCCCTTTGAGTGTGACAATGTTCCATAGTATCTTCATGATGAAGGCATCTCCTATAACTCGGCCTGGTTGGGTAGTGATTCAACACCGAGCCCACGTTCCTCAAATGGTGAACACAAGTTCCCTCAATGACTCAAACCATAATTGGAACAAGAAGTTTGTGGTCGTTGAGTGGAACGATGGAGACTGGGGGGAATACTTCAGATGTGACTTTAGTAGCCTGATTGATAGTTCCCACTTCATTTTCAACCTTTCTGATGACGAGCTTCATGTCCGAGATCTTCTTATTGACGATGACTAGAGGACCCCTTATTGGAAATTCGTGACAGAAGTCAAGCTTGTCGAGGCTGGCCTTAGCTGACTCTCTATAGAGGGTATTTATCCTTGTTTTCCCTTACTTTGTGCAAGTTTATTCTTACATCTGTTTCTTTTCTTCTTATTTCAGCTGCTAAGGCTCTTGACGCCAAAGCCAAGCCGAGCAATGCTGTTACAGGCAGGATGGTCAGAGATGCGATCAAGAAGGCCAACCATATTCCTAAGGTCCCTGCCTTCCTCGAGGCGTCAGGATCTGACCTTAAGAGGACCAAGGATTTTGACGAGAGTTCCAGGACCCCTTTCGAGCCTGGATGGGGTATTTCTTCCAACGAATCTATTCTCGGCAACCCGGCTCTTGCTCTCGAGTGATCAAAAAACTGCATTACTCCCCCGACCTCTTATTCGTCTCTTCCGGTGAGAAACTCCTCAAGGCTGAGATGCTGGGAGCTCAAGCCCTCTATCAGGTATGTTTATCCTTGTATAAGTTATCGCTTAAGTTCTCTTTTTCTTAGAACTTGTAAAATATTATGGGGATCACTCCTTGGGGGCTAAGCCCTTTATACTCAAACTCATATTTTCTTTGTCAGGCCAATGCTTAATTTGCGGCATCCTCTACTCAAGCTATCAAAATAAGAAGTGACTACCATGCATTGCAGACTTCCATGAAGCAGATGTCTATCTCCTCAAGGGAGTGGGAGTCTAGGGCTCATGAGGTGGAGGGAAAGCTCGCCATCATGGAGAAGAAATATGCTTGCTCGGAGGAGAAGAGGAAGAAAGAATGGAAAGACCTTGAGGCTGCTTATCACAGATCCACTAGGTTCACCATAATGATGGACGAGCACGATGACGAGATGCCACCTGTTAACCTGGCAATAAGTTAGAATAGGGGCATCAAAGACACTCAAGGCGTATGGCCGGATGTGGTTGATCCAAGCCTTCTATCTTGCCCTTGGAAGCTGCCTATCATGGACCTATCTAGGTAAGCTTCCGGATCTGTGCCCTCAACTCCTCGCATGAGGCCAGTCATTCGGGTTCTGGATCAGGCTCTAAAGGCAAAGCCCCCTCGGGTAGCCCCAAGTCCAGGGCAGCCCTTCGAGGGAAGATATGGGAGCCAATTCCAGGGAGCAGTGATTTTCCTCCTGAGGAAGGCTCGGATGGCGAGGGGGAGGACTCTTCTGATGAGTGAATGATGTGGCCTTGCATGGCCTTGATTGTTGTATGTGGCTTTTATTTTCAGAACTTATTAATTTGAACCTTATTTGTATGTAACCTATTGTTCCTTCGGGACCTTTTATCTATGCACTACGTTTAACTTCATTTCATACTTGTCTTTTATTTTCGGCATTCGATCCTTCGGGACTTGCATTCTTTAGATGCTCGTACTTAAAAAAATTGGTAGACAAGATGATACAAATAAACTTGCATAAATAGATAATATCTATATGAAATGGATTCAACCCTTACATAAGATGGTTTTGTTGACCTTATTTATAACCTTAATACTAAGTACTAGGAATATGTAGTGAATGTCTTAAAAATAATAAACCTTCAGGTTTGAAGCATGCCAAGTGCGAGGCACTTCATCACCATTCAGGGTCTCTAACTTATAAGATCCTCGTCCTAGTGTCTTCCTGACCTTATAAGGTCCTTCCCAGTTTGGGGCTAGCTTTCCTCTCTTCCCTACTCCCGATGCCTCAATCTTCCTCAGAACCAAATCTGTTGAAAGAACCTTTCTTTAACCTGTCTATTGTAATAGAACGAGGTTGTCGTACTTGTTAAGTGGCATTTATGACACTTATTTGTGCTCTAATAAGCATTGGGTTGGTGTATTTGTACTCAAGTTATTTGTGTTTTAACGTGTTTTCAAGTGTTTTTGCATTTTAGGCTTTACTTCGTAAATCAGGTGAATTAGCATTATTTTGATGCTAATATAGTGTTTAGGATGTGTGTTACTCCCTAACAATGCAACAAGAATTACAAAAGGGGGTTGAATGGAATTCTTGAAACTTTTTCTGAATTAAAAAATGTTCTAACTTAAGATATATATGACAGTATTTTGATTTTCAAAGTGCGGAATAACAAGTTAAATATGAATCAAAACACAAAGTAATAAAAACACAAGTCTTTAAAGCTTTCTGGTGGATTAGAATATATCCACCAGATATATATATATATATATATATATATATATCAGGAGAACTCTGTGAAGATTGAATAGCTCACAGCTGCTTACAAATAAGAACAACTAAACTTACAGAGAAATGCTAAGGATACAACTTACAAATGTTTCTCTAAGAAAATATTTGCTTAGTCTTCTTGTTGTTCTAATTTCTACTCTTAGTTTATATATCACCAAGATTACACAGTAATAAAACAAGATAATAAAACAAAACCTATCAAGTCTAATACTATGCTACTTCATTACTCGATTCCAGCATCTTTGAATATCTTCATAATAGCATGGAAATGGCAATGCTTCTTTGTTCTAAAAAACCCAGTTGAATAGGCTTCCATATTCCTTTTGCATACACTCGATGCATATGACTGTGTTGTCACTATCAACAGATGTTTGAATTGATTATTCTTCAGGTACATGATCATCCGTCGGGTTGCCTTGTTGATCATCTATCGAGTAGCATTGTTGATTATCCATTGGGTAGCTATTTGGCACTTGACTTCATTTCATTTATGCAGAATTACAAGATATCATCCATGTACAATTAATCAACCTATTCTGCATATCTAATTAATGTTAACATGACTTATATGCTACCACAGAATTTATACAAAGGTTTTTGCATAAATGTGCTACATGACTTATTTTTACATAAGCTACTCACTCGATGGATGTCAAATCATCATCAGTCGGGACTATATTGAGTCATCCGTCGGGACTATATCTGCTTATCCGTCGAGTGCTACATTTTTCACTAAGTTAAATCTACTAAGGTGTTTTGTTAATGAAATCATCAAGTTCACAACATATACACAACAATATCTCCCAATTTATGTCTACTAGAATTGTAGCCATAAATTAAGAGAAACTTGATGATAACAAAACACCCTAAACATACAAATTTAAATGGAAGTAGATAAAACTGTAAAGTGCTGTAATTAACAAAATGTACAAAGATTTTCTCACAGTCATTTTCAAGGTGCTCCTCTAGCCTGAGAAGATTAATCTATTTCCTTGAAGATCTGGATCTCTTTCCAAGCTTCTTGTTATTTTCTTCTATCTGATTTTGGAGCTGTTCGTGGAATTTCAGTTCATCAGATTCTGAGAGATTTAGCATTCCTTGCATTTCCAAAAGAGTCTCATTGCTAGAGATGCTCAATTGGTGTTCTAATCTGAAGAATCTTCTAACTCCTTTATCATCCATAAATTCCATCAGCCAGTAGGGCCTTAGATACACTCTACTCTCAGTGTAAGGAATAGTTAGAGTCTTTAGGAGTGCATCTTTGGCTCTAATACTCCTCAGTTCTTCAATCTTCTTTAGAACAAGTCTTCTAGCTGTCACATTGAATCCAAAGTTCTTCTTAAAGGATGAATAAACCTTTATCAGCACAGATTGGCTTTCTTGAAGGATCCTGTGAAGTGGCCACTGTATCTCTTTTCCTCCCTTATACTTGAATACTAACCTTTCAGGTAGATTCCTATAAGCATCAATCCCTCTAACTTCTTCCAGTTCATCTAGATAGAGGTTTAAATCTGAGAATTCCTTGATTTCATAGATGTACATGATGTCTCCCTTGTTTACTTTGGTTTGAGCTTTGGTTAGGGACTTGGATCTGAGAGTTGAGGGCTTCACCTTCTTGACTGCTCTGGTCTTTGTCTTCTTTGGCTTCATGAAGTGAGGTAGATTGAGTTCAGGTATTGGTAGACTATCCCAGTCTATTGGTTCATCCTTTGGAATGATAGGTTCACCATGGAAATTCTTGGATGGATCTATCTTGAATTCTTCATGTGCCACAGAGGGCATGGATGTTTGAATTATTGTAGAAATAGACTCTTTGGGAAAGTACCCTTCCATCTCCTCATCACTGAAATCCAATTTTCTCTTGATTCTTTGCTTGTACCTTGGCTTCTTTGTCTATGGAGGTTCATTTTACATTACTTGATCTTGAGATTCAACAATTTCAGATGGTTGTGCAGAAATTTGTTATGTGGGTTTCACAACTTGTAACTTGGCCAAGATAGCAGCTTGCTCCTTCTTTTGTTTAACCTTTTTAGCATCTAGAGCAACTTGCTTCTTTTCTTTCTTCAATCTTGCCTTTTCTTCTCTCTTTGCTTCAGCAAATTGAGGGTGCCCAGCCACCACACAAATTTCCTTCCCATTTCTGAAAACTTTAGCAATTCTTCTTTTCAATGCTGAATCAGCTGGATCCTTGTAGAATGCTATAGACATGGCCAACAGCTTCTTTTCATCAGGATTTGGTGTCTCATACACTATGTCCAAGGGGTTCTTTAGTGAAGATTTTGGATAGTTCACCTTTGGCTTCAAAATTAGCTTAGCCTTTGGAGATTTGATGCAGGATGGTTGTCCTCTTTCCAAATTATTCATGCTCATTTTATTCACAGAGATTTTCCTGACGTGAGAGTGATGAATGGCTGATTTTTATGGCTTCTTTACTAACCCAAACCTCTTTTGTATATCCTCATCAATTTTCTCCCAGTTGATTGGGCTCAACTGTCTCTTTTCAGCTACTCTCAATGTGGCTGCTGCTTCATTAATCAGATCAATGTTGTTTGTAGTTGGTGGCTTGGTGAAAGCAATTGTAGGCACAATTACTTTGCTAACTTGAATATTGAGCTGTTTCTCCCCCTTACTTGATCCTTTCTCTCCCTTTTTGTTATCATCAAGTTATGTGGAAGTGAGTTGAGCAGCCACCAACTGTTGGAGTAGTATAGTCTGAGATTCTTGATTGTTAAGTATCTTGGCCATTGACTTCTCTACAACAGATAGTCTTGAGTCCATGGCCTCAACTTTCCTATTGAGATCAACCTCTTTCCTTAGCTTTTGAGCAATTTCAATCATGGGGGTTGCATGGAGTCCAGCATCCATCCTTTCTATAACATCTTGCTTGACTTCAGAAATTTCCTTCTTGATTGCATCCACACTCTGACTGTGTTGGAGGGCTTGAACTTTATGCAGCTGGAGTTCTTCAAGATGTGCTGTGAGTAGCTTCTTTGTGCTAGCATTGGAAGATGCCTGAATGGCTGCTTAGGTGTCATGAATTAGCTTGAATAGAGTTGATTGGAGATGTGAGTAGGAACATTCTTTTGTAAGCATCCAGGCAGGAACAGCTGCATCTCCCCATATGTCCATGCTGTCTTCCTCATCATTCCCATCAGCATCCCCAAAAAAAGGTTCATCCAGTTCAAAATCACTGCCAATGTTGGAAGGCATAGCAGTGATTGCATCATTTGCTCTTTGTAAAGATTGTGTAGTATGCACCAAGTTCAGCAATCTTTCAGCCTCCTCATTGCCCTGTATAGCTAGAGTTTGGTAAGCTGTCATAGGGTTAGTAAATGTCTCAGCATCCAGGGAAATGGAATCTATAAAAGCTTGATATTCTTGCTGAAATAGCCTTTCCCTTTCTGCATCATTGACATTCATTGACTCACTTGCAATGGTTTCCATCCTTATCACTCCTGTACCTGCATTTCTCTCTTGATCTCTCTTTTGTTGCATCAAGGTCTCACCTTGGCTCCCCACCCTCACACCCTCACCTTCACCATCTAAGGTGGGACTCCTCACACTCACTTTTGCCAATCCTGAAGAAATGGATTATATTTATTCACTCTTTTCCTCTCCTTTTTCCTGGGAGCAACCAGACTCCCACTCATTTCACTCCCTTCCCTCAATCCTAAGAGTGATTGCACTACCACTAAGTCTTCTGCACTTGTAATAATTGATGAAATTTGAAGCTGTGCAGAGACACTCGACAGATAAGGGATATCTGTAGGGTCAGCATTCTGACTATCCGACGGATAACTGCTGTTAAGCTTATCCGTCGGGATACAATCACTACTCGACGGATGAATAATATCCATCGAGTGAGTAGAAATGAATGAGTTTAGAGTGGAAACTATTGTGGACTCTGTACAGATTGATGAGAATTTTGGCACAGATGTCTCAACAGTTTTAGAAAGAAATGGCAAGTGAGCCGACAAATCATCTAGAAGATGATGCTCACTTGCTTGAATTTTTGTCTTCTCCAAGAGAGTTAAAGATGGAGAATTTGGAAGTGATGTGTTTATCATGTCAACATCCAAAGAGTGTGTGGGAGAGGT
The DNA here is from genome assembly GCF_009905375.1 of Apium graveolens. Classification (NCBI taxonomy): domain Eukaryota; kingdom Viridiplantae; phylum Streptophyta; class Magnoliopsida; order Apiales; family Apiaceae; genus Apium; species Apium graveolens. The sequence continues at coordinate 173,611,379 of NC_133655.1, forward strand.
TGGTGTTCCAGGGGCTTCAATTGTTAGAGATTTTGGCTGTGACTCCACATTTATTGGAGTCACATCAACCTGACTTTGAGAAGGTGCAGTGACTGTGTCTTTAGCACCAGTTTGCACAGCGTGTGAATCCTGTGCATCCTCAGGGGTCTTTGATTTCTTCTTTCTAGTGTAAGTTTAGGGTGAGCTTGTGTCCCTTACCCTTTTGGCCTGTGCTCTTGGCTGAGAGCTTTGTTTAATAGTCACATTCTTTTGGGAGGATGCAACTACTAATGAGCTTATATCATTATTAAGCACTGCATTGTTGGGAAACTGTAGTGTGGCTAGGCTGGGAAACACTCACCTCTCCAACCTTATCCTTAGGGTTTCTTTGATGTTTACCCTGTCCCTCACCTTTCTTACCCACATTCACACTCCCCTCTTTTGGTTTGGTGGATTTTACAACTATCATCTTTTGAGAGATACCAGAGGGGGTTTTCTTTGTCTTTGTTTTTGAAATTTTGGATTTGGTAGCTTGGGTAGGCAACTGTTGGGTCAATGACACAGTTGCCATGGCTACACTGGAATGCAAAGAAGTTTGTGAGGCTGGAAGAGTAGAGACAGTTGAACTTACCTCACTTACCTGAGGTGCCTCCATAACTGGAAAGTAGAAGAGTGGCACCTCTTTGTGATGGTCTGCTCTGTTCAAATCTGCAATGATTCTCCTTTCTTGAACCCAACAATCTAATTTGTTATTTGGGTTCTCAAGCACAATATCCTCAGAGAGGTGGTTAGCAAGCATCATTAAAAATCTAGCATAGTAAACATTCTTACCCCTCTTATTTAGCTCCCCTAAGTTAAACCCCAACTCAAATATGACAAGATTATTGAAGTTGAAGAATTTATCAGTTACTAGCATGTAAAGCATAGAGATATTAACTGAATCAAAATTGCTAATTTTACCAGAAAATACTTTAGTAACTACATCACACATATGACTCCACTCCTTTCTAAGACACAATCTCCTAATTTCACTTAATTTAGAAGTAGAGAGTGCATAGCCCATGGAATTAAGCATATTAACAATGTCAGTGTCCGTGTGTGGAGAAGTTACAGTATTATTAGGAATTTTGAAACATGCTTTAACAATATCACTATTAACACATAATTCCTTACCTTTAATAGTGAAGGTGATAGTCTTATCAGTTGAGTTGTATGTTGCACTCGTCCATATTTCTTCAATAACCTCGTAGAAAATGGTGGGTGATTTCAGTATGGCATAGTTGAGTTTGCAGTTCTTCACAAAATCCATCATTTTGTGGTAGTCCACAGACTGCTGAATCCCCTTGTTCACTAAAGCCGTGAAGTTGTTCTTCTCATAGATAAATCCAGTTTGAGACATGATCTTGATGACTGGTGCCATTGTTAGAGAGTAAAAACTTACAGAGAGAGAGAGTAAGTGCTTTTGAGAAGGAAAGAAATTAGAGCAGATGATTTGAGAATGATAAAAGAAAAGCAATGAAAATGAATTATGCTTTTATACTCTCTCAAAAATAACTGTCAAAAATAATAAAGTAAAATAAAGTAACCAATAAGAATTGCCCAAAATAGCCGTTTAAAAAAAATAAACTGTAAAAATTCCATCAATTATCTGTCGTGTTATGCTTATAAAGTGTAAGTATACTCGATGGATAATGTTCAAAGAATCAACGACTAAAAGTAAGACAATTCGACGGATGAGGATAAATCAGTTATCCGTCGAAACATAAAATATTCCATAAAAATAATTGATTTTATTAACAGATTGTATACTAATGGATGATCAAACTCGATGGATAATGATCATCCGTCGAGATGTAAATATTGACTTAGCCAAAATTTCATCCAAGATTGAAAAATCAATTAAATTTCTGGCTATATTACAACTTGCAAACTATCTATAAAGATTCAAGAGTAATTTAGCATACCTAACTCACTTACCAATTGTGGCGCCCTCCAAACCCGGGTCAGAAGTTTGGGGTCCACAACACATATACAATATATAGACCTGTATATGAAATATTATTTGCAATGACCCTACTTTACATAACCACGGATCGCAACAGGTTAAAGTATGAAAACAAGCCACATCCTTAACTTTTATTACAACGTACCAAATGCCAACTAATTTAACTTACAACTGATAATGAAATTATTCTTACAATCTTATTATCTCACTACCATATGAAGCTTCTGCTAGCTCGATCCAACTCAAACTGGAATCCTAGCTCGCACTTTGGACTGAGGAACTTCTTTATCATCCATATCCTTCTTAACTGTAAAATATATAAAAAGATTCGCAAGAGTGAGCTAACTAGCTCAGCAAGTCATAATAACAATAACTGAGGTTAAACAATGATCAAACGAGATGATTCAAAGGAATCAAGTTTCTTGTTAAACAACCAATATAATTGGATATTCATTTTAAGTTTTTAAAACCAAAGTTAGGCTGCTGATCAGTCACGCACTAACCCCGAGCAAAGCACACAACACTGCTCTAACTACTGGATCCAAGACACACATTGGCCTAACTTGACCATCGATATGGTCTGACTACGAATCTGGTCCACATAAAGAAAACTATCCAATTCTAAAGCATTTCAATATGATAAACAATATAATTCAATAAAACCGGATCATAATCAATAACAATAAAACATTTGTATAAGAGCATGGTGAAAATTCATGGGTACCGAAAGTGTAACACCCCCAAATCCGGGGTCGGGGATCCGGGTTGTCACGAGTTCCATTTCCCTTAACAACACCCAATCTTAATAAATAATCAACTACTCTGTACTGTGACCCCACAATAAACACACACACCACAAGTTATAGTCTCAGAGATGAATATCCAAAAATAATCACAAGTCGTTTTATTCCACAATTATATGCCAATACACCTTAAACAGGTTTCTGAATAAATTTACATTTCTTTGCCATTATTACAATTCATTTATATACATAATCTGATACATCAAAATTTGAAAGCCTAGCCTATTGGTAGTTCCTACCTCAGCTATGGCGGCATCAGTGCTTCTAGAAAACTGTGGAACGTCTCCTAACCTCTTGCGAATCGGGAGCTTGGTCCGGTTCATCTTGTCTATCTGATGTTGTGTGATGAAAGAAGAAAGCAAGGGTGAGCAGCAAGCCCACCAAAATAATATGTATAATGATTAACAATATATGAGCCTTCTCATAGTACTCATGAAAGTCTTGGTCAAAAGAAATGAACCAAGTTGATATCTTAATGCGATGAAGTCGCAAAATATTCAGTATATATATATACATATATACTTTTCAAAATATTGGAAGTCCTCTTCCATGCACAATATACACAAAGTCCCAGTGTATAACTGTATAAAAAAAATATCGTTGCAAGGTGATCTCATATATCTAACCTTGTCTCAACGTTTTTCTGAAAATCTTTGTCATTCATAAGACAATTATTAATTAGATATAAGTTTAAAAGATGAAGTTACAAGATACCCCAATATACTTATATCTTTCCCAAATACTACTTGAACTACCACCGTTCAAGTTATAATTAGCTTCAAAAGTTCATCACATAGATGAGACTATAAGGCAAGATTTGAATAGATTAAATCTTTAAAATATTATCAAAATAAAATGAAGTTACGAGATACTTCATTTGATGTAAACATCATTTTGAAAACTTGACCCTGCCAACACTCAACAATCGCCCAACCGTAGCCTTTCTATCGAAGTGCTCTGGGTAGTGTTGCAGAAATTATCCAATTGGATGATGAACTCATTACGGGAGTTTGCCGCGCCAGGAAGACCACTTACGATGATCAGTCGTAGTAGTACAACCCCGCCATTTTCTACATGTAGAGGAGAACCTGTCGGATTTACTTGTCAACCGAACACTGAACTCCTAAGGAATGGACCGCCTTAGCGGAACTTCCAGGCCATTTGGGCCAATATAATAAGGCTGGGCCGGCGCTACTCGGCCACTTACGCCACTCCTAGTTCAGATGAAATCCATGACTCTGAAACGTAAAGCTTGTCCCCACTTTCCCCAAGTAGAAACTTGTTGATACGGCTCCACCAAGAAGTCGTATCTATTTGGAAAGGAGAACTCACCGATATTTCCCAGGCGATGCCTGTTAATGGATTAACTTGTTCCAAGAATTTTACTTCCCGAGTGTTGGGTAAGTAATCAATTCATTTATCAAAACAGCAACCTTGTTGCGAATATAAAACACACCACAGAGCCGGATCCCTCAGGTTTTGAGCGAGTATTTAAATCCCCTTCGAAAGGAGGATCTTAAAAAAATGAGTTTTGGGATCCGCTCTAACTTTTAAAAAAATCATTTTGAAGACTCGCAAAACATTTTTAAGAATGTTTGGAGTGAAGCTGATTTAATGAAGTAAATCAGTCCCCAGAATATTTAGAAAATGTCTGAATATTATTATTTAAATAATATTCCCATAAAGAATAATCTTTATAAAATAATTGAAGTAGAAGTTTTAAAACTTATACTTGAAATGAATATTAAATAACCAAAGATATACCTATACGAAAGTACTATCTTTATTTGAATAATCAAAAGTGAGTTTGATTATCGACACCTTATTCTTTAATAAAATAAAGAATATATCTCAGCAAATAATCGGAGTCATAGATCCTCAAATGAATATTCAAATAATATTCAATAAATAAAATAAGCTGAGTCATAAGCCCTCGAATGAATATTCGAAATAATATTCAATAAATAAATAAGCTAAGTCATAAGCCCTCGAATGAATATTATAAATAATATTCATTAAATAAAATAAAGGAGTCATACATCCTCAAATTAATATCCAAGTAATATTCAATAAATAATATAAAGGAGTCATAAGTCCTCGAATGAATATTCAAGATAATATTCATTAATAAAATCAAGTTATCGAATAAACCTTATTTGATTAATAGTTTTGAAAACTATAAACATATATATATATATATAAATATATATATATATATATAATCTACTCGGGATCCTCGACTCCCGGTTTTAGAAAATGTTTTCACCTTTGGGTCCCTATACTAAGGGTATATGCAAATTACTGCTATTCTCTAGCATAGGTATTATCAACTGAACCAACAGATATATTTGGCAAGAATACGAAACAGGCATGCATATATATACCATATCAACATGCTTCAATATATCGCAACATTTGCTAATTAACCAACATGCATCTATCGCAAGATAATGCATATACATATATACATCACAACAACAGTATAACGGATAGAAAACTTGCCTGAGCGACTGGGGGTTACGAATGGCTCGGGACGAGTCTGGTAACCTATAAACAACAAGTAAGTTGGAATTAAACCAAAGTCACTTGTAAATCTATACTCTAACCAACTCAGACTCTAACGCTCGTTTTGCGCTTACTGATTCTCTTAAGTCACTCGAGTACCCTCGGCTCCACCATTTTTAATAATTTACCCTTTACGAGTTTTAAGGCGATTCCTTCGCGAGTGTCTTACCAACTGCCTAACACACTTACCATAAATGTTTCATGCATTAATTAACCCTTTTTGGTCTTTAACCTATGTTTCAAAGTAAGGCGAGGGGAAAAGTTTCGTTCGCGAAATGCCGTTACTTGAAACGGTCGTTTCTCCTAAACCGTGCATCGGAATCGAACGAACTACATATCAAAACGAAGCTCGTAACATGAGCTATCTAAACATGGCAGTGATCATAATCTAGCAGGGGGTTCTAGGGTCCTAATATTATGCACAAAAACAGTCCAAAGAAAATCGGACGTTACGACGGCTATGTTTACGCGATTACCAATGTTTAAACTACTCCAATTAACCACCAACCAACTCATAACCATCAATACAACAAAACTTCACCTAAACCATACCACATCAGTCTATAATCTCCAAGGTTTTCAACTCAAACAACCGCAATCACGACCTATGAACTATAATCAAGCTTCAATTACCAAAAACACTTCCAAATCAAACCAAACTACTAATAATCACAATCCATGCTTCTCATTTCACAACACCAACCATTAAATTTACTAACAAATAAATTAAAGGCTAGGGTTTGAAGTTTATACCTTCCTTGGGAGGTGTTAAGTTGCTAGGAAGCCTTAGGGAGCCTCCTACAAGCTTGATCTTTCCAAAGAAATCAAGAGCACAAAGTTAGGCTTTGAAGTTTCTAAAAGTCCGATTTAAAGAACTGTAAAAATGAGGGTCTTACCATGATTATTTGGACGAGACTTGTGAACAAGAGTTGTAGGCCATCTCAATACCTTTCCAATGAGCTATAGAACACAATATTTGAGTGAGAAATGAAGGAGATACAGCAGTTTTAGTGTTCTGGTTCTGTTTTGGCCGAGAGCATGAAGAACAATGCCTTGGTTTCTTTTTGATTTTGATGAAAAATGATTTGCTTGGCTTGGTTGGTTTGATTTTTGTGTTTGTTTTAGTAAATTACCTAGTTGCCCTTGATTTTGTGTGGTTAAAAAGCCACCACATCTCCTTCCTTCCCATGTCATGCTTGTGTCATCCTCATGATGTCATCCTCCCCTCCTTGTCCTCTTCTCATTGGTTGGGTGACATCATCCTCTCTAATCCCTTTGATTAACTTCCTAATTGTTTGCCTAATGACCGCTGATCTGTTATACGGTTCGCTTAACTTTCGTTTTCGTTTATCGTTTGAAGGATCATACCCGGGATTTTATTACTTAGGTTCCCTTAACCTTTCTCAATATATTATATTCCTTTTATGATCCTCTCCTATAATCCTTTAATTTAAATCCTTTTTATCCTGTTACCTTTTTCTCAAATCTTTCCGTATCTAGTGTATTTCCGGGAAAAATCAAAGTGTTCGGATTTGGATTCTGACGATCTTTACATACACTTATATCCCATATAAAGTACTAATAAAAGGTCAGAATATCCATATCAGAACCCCTACATAGTGTGGCATGAAAAGTTTTCTCATTCAGCAAAAACACTATTCATAAGGGTTTCAAAAATTTCCCAAAAATTGGGGTTATTACAGTCTCCCCTCCTTAAAAGGATTCCGTCCCGGAATCAGATAGAAAATGAATAGGGATACTCTCTTAGCATTGCACTTTCTAACTCTCGAGTAAATTTTCCCACATTGTGGTTCTACCATCAAACTCTTACTAGTTTGATAACCCTTCTCCTAAGCACTCGTTCCTTTTTACTCTATACCCTTCCTGGTTGCTCCATATAGGTTACGTCTGGTTGCATGTCTATGCGCTCATATGCCCCTATTTGTCTGGCATCCGAATTACACTTCCTTAACATTGATACGTGGAACACGTTATGAACTTGCTACAGGTTCGGGGGTAGGGCTAGCTCATATGCTAACTTCCCAAACGTCTTAATATATCCAAGGGTCCAACAAATTGTAGACTTAGCTTTCCTTTCTTTCCGAACCTCATCAATCCTTTTTCAAGGGTTTCCAAGGGGATACCTATAACATTACTAGGCCCCCTATTTCATACTCTTTGTCCTTTTTGAGTCAAATCAGCATACCTCTTATGTCCATCTTGGGTTACTACCAGCCGTCCTCTGATTAGATCTATTATATCCATGGCCCTTTGGGCTACTGCGGGTCCGAGCATCTTGCGCTCTACAACTTCATCCTAACATAAGGGAGATCGACATTATCTTCCCTCAAGGATCTCATAAGGCGACATCTCGATAATGACATATGATCTATTGTCATAAGAAAACTTAATCTGTGTTAAGTGATCATTCCAAATTTTTTCAAGTCTATTGCACAGACTCTCATTATAGCGTTTAGCATTAGAGCTTTTGCTTCTCAATACCCATTCTTTTCGAGTTCGTAATCGCTACTACCTTCCGTTCCTAATATTATACTGGTTATACTTTTGCTCGTTAGCGTTCTATAACCTTTTAATAACCACGTCAACCTTAGTATTACGAATGTGTTCCCATTCTGAATACCACCATAACTTTACTACTCCTTTTTCAGCTGTTTCTATTTTTGAAAGCTTAATCCTTCATATAGAAGTAAAAGAATTTATTGAGAGATCACTATGATCATGAACACTTGTTATCTCGCATAGTTAGTACAGAAGGTGGCCAGCCTTTAGTACTTGACAAGCAATTAAACAATAGTTGGTATCCTACTAGGCTTCTATCACACAGATAGACAGTCATTCGGCAATACCTCCCCTTCTGGAAGGGTTGTTCTTCTCAACTTACATGAAATGAAAAGAAGAGAAAAGAACGAACTGAAGAGAATTGTATATATGAAAAAAATATACTGCCACAAAATATCTGGCTTGGAACCTACCTCTGAACTATAGAGGTTTGTCATAGGAGAACGAAACATATGAGTATTTATATCAACATCAAGTATTATAGCATCGTATTTCACATGCCTAAATATTTCTATTCCGTCCATCATTCTATGGACCCATGCTCTTCCTCGAGCTTATACACAATCACCTTTGAAACTCCCTCGATTTTGAAAATTGAACCTGGGATCTCATTTTAGACATCACCGTTACTAGAGTTCTATGCTTGTACCGCAACCTTCCTCATATAGTAATACGACTCTCTTTTCATAAGAGGGAATAAATATTCAATAGGTAGATACTCTACTTAATTAGTCTATCAATGATAACTTATACACTACCATGACCCGATTAGTGGTACTCAATCTCAACACCCATTCCAATACAACTCTCACGGTTGTAATCAGCTCAATACTCGCAGAATCATTGCTGCCTTACTATGGTCCACCACTGACCTACTGTAGTCATTCATTTTCCATGAAGTCTTAATAGCTAACCATACGGAGTCCATACATGTCGTATCAAATCCTTCTAAGGAGGTAACATAATCACCATTTCTGATTCATGAAGAACACTCCTGATCCTGACATACATATATGACATGAAGCAGATAAAATTGCAGAAGAGTTTCAATCAAAGCAACGATAGCAGGTTAATACCATTCTAAATCATATGCCTTAAATAGAAGACTTACTCAAAGGTTCGTCTAGTCCTTTTTGAAACATGGTCCTGGCTTATCTCAAGATAGGACCTTCTAAGATAGATAGCCCGTTCATGGCGATTACACGAATTAAACCTTTACCAACTACTATTACGGTTGGGTATTGCACAGTCATCAGAAGGAATGTCAATCTTCCAAACCATAATACAACCTTCACAGCTTTAACCATCATCACTGTATTCTTTTGGCACAAGCGCCTATAATTATCCTCTTACCTTTAAAGTGTCGGCCACCTCTTTGGCCTTTCCTGATAGTACAATTTCCTTACAGTCAATGTCATTTTAACCACCTCCAAATAATTTTCTACCTCATTTCAATCACAGCTTATGTGAAGATGTTTTCCTTAAAATCAGATGGGTAAAAAAAATATCACCATTTTTCCATAAGTTATTGCCTCAGTCTTTAGAGGCTAATCACTGTCATGACTGACTCTCAATCATAATTAGAACATCTTTTATCTTAAGTCCTAATTGCCCTGAATAATTTCGACCATTACTGGTTCGATCCATACTTTCTCGTGGTTTAACACGTGCCCCACTTGGCAACATTATAATTACGTCATATTTCCTTTATCAACATTTCTATTCTTGAAAATTTTGAATATTACCTTTCTCCTTGTAAAACCTCTAAGGTTATCCTTCAATCGTTCCTCCTGTATTCCCTAGATACAGGGCATATTAAAATACCATTTACTATTACTAGAACCATTGTCTATATACTTCTGAAAAATTTCTCCACTGATTCTTAAAGGTTGTTGCTACATTAACCCTTTCCAAATCATACTGTCAAAACTCATACTGTCCCTATTAAGGGTGAAATTCCAACCTTTATGCATTCCCCTAGGATTCATTTTAAGTTACCGATGTTCTATCCTTAATTCCACCTTTAAAAGGTACCCGCATCCTTCCATGGATAAATCAAGTCATATATCCCTGATAAGGGTGTCTTATTCAATCATTCCCACTTCGATAGTCTATACCTAACTTCATAATAGCATCCTTATTCAAATTGAGGTCAATCCATATGGCCTCCAAAAGATAACAATGGTCATCCACTTTTCTTTCTTGATTTGGTAATGATAACATGGATGTTCTGGAAGATATTGGTCATGTTCAACGTGAACTTCTTCTTAATAATTCCTTATTTACTTTTGTTATTTATCTCAACAGTCATCTCAATGTTGGGATATCTTTCATATCTGGCGTCTCCCTTTCTGGGTATCATGCCACCGGTCTTACACTTTACCTTCTTGAAGGTCACTTCCTTCACCCAATTTTCTTAAATTCTTACTTTCTTGTCTTCTCAGTCTATCCGCGTCTCATTATTTATCCTTCGAATTATCTCAAGGTTTCCTCGAATCTTCCCAACTTACAGGGGATAAAATATATGTATCTCTTATACCTTCAACCATCAATTTAACTCATGGTGAATCACTCTCATCCGGACGATTACCTACTTTTCTATTTCTATTTCTATGAGTCTTTAGGGTTTCCTCATACCCAACTCCCTTATCATTCCTCAAACTCTCTTGCCTTTATATTCCTTTCTCTTATCGTTATTTCATGAACCAACACAACATAAGCATTGATTTCAAACATCCCGTCATTCTGGATTCGTGTCTTCAGAACGAATCTTGATAACTTTTACAACTTAGATTCATAATTCATCATACTCGTCTGCCTTTGTTCTGGCTCTTAAGCTTTTACACTATCTCCATAACCTTGGGAAGTACTTTCCTGAAAACAATTGACTGAACTTAAATCAGTTTATTATAATCTCTTGCTCCGTGCCTTCCTTGGCCTTTCACCAGCGGGTGGTCTCTCTCTTAGGAGGGTAAGTGACAAAACAGTCTTTTGTGGTTCGTCAATCATTTAGAATCTCAAATGATTCATCTATTTCCTTTAGCCAGGCTCTTGCCTCGACTGGGTCAGCTTGTTCCTTGGAACTCTGAGAGCTTAGCGACTTAAAGGTCATGAAAGAATTTCCCACCGCACTGTCTCCTCAGGGTGGTGGTTGGGGATAATAGTCTAAGTTCTCTTTAGACAGGTCCATGAATTGCCGTATAGGGGTACCATCTCGGGTCTCCTGTCCTTACTCGACTTTTGTTTCCTCAGTCTAAATATTTCTTCCTACTCCCCATAATTGGGGTCATCTTACATAATTTAAATCCTCATTTTCCACTTCATCATGTTATGGGTTCCTTTTGTCTTGGTGGCAACCTCCCTGACTATCACGTTCAGGGTTTGCTCTAACTCTTATTCCTCAAACTAGCTTTCATCTAAGATTTCATCTTTAAGCTCTTAAACCTTTGGAACCCAAATTCTATAGGAATACCTCATTATTCCCTTATCATCACTCTCGGTATTAATCTCATACCTATTTGTTGGCTCTCTGCCTTCATTCATCACTTTTACTGGCACAATATGTTCTTTTCCAATACTTCGGGCTGTATTGCTATCTCAAACAGCTTTTCGGTACCGGCTCCGGTTACCTTCACTACTATTTCCATTTTCTCAAAATCTCTTATAAACTCTCCAAAAGACATTATCATCTTGAGTCTCTCCTTTTTACTAAGGGCATCAGCCACCATATTGGCTTTTCCCGAATGATAAAGAATCTCCCAATCATAATTCTTGATTAGCTCTAACCGCCTCCTCTGGCGTATGTTGAGCTCTTTCTACGTAAGAATGTACTAGAGCTCCTATGGTTTGTGAATCTCACACTTCTCTCCATACAAGTAGTGCCTTAAATCTTTAGGGCAAAACTATTGCCACGAGCCCAAGCTCATGGGTGGAGATATCGAATTTTAAATTCCCTTAATTGTCTTGACGCAGACGCGATTATCTTGCTGTGCTATATAAGAAGCACCCTAATTCCTTATGCGAAGCGTCACTTACAAATCACAAAATCTCATTTTCCATCCGGCAACGCCAACATAGGGAACGTCACCAACCTTTGCTTCGGTTCTTAAAAGTTGTTCTCGCATTTCTCTGTCCATTCGAACTTCTCAGTCTTACGAGTAAGACGCGTTAAAGGGGCTACTATCTTTACAAACTTGAACGAACCTCTGGTAGTGACCGGCCAATCCTACCTCTGGTAGTCGACCCAACCAGGGTCATCAATTCATCAGTGGTCCTTTATCCAATCTCGTCAGGATCCTCCATGGGATCCTCCTCAGCAACTATCCCTTCTAGGACAACATCCTCAACCGCTACATCCTCAATATCAACATCATCCGGTCCTGCGTTAGGACGCTCTATTGGATCCACAATCTGATCTCCAATTAGTAATAAAACATCATCGCGTTGATGTTCCTCAACTTCAGGGTTCGGAGTCCCGCTACCATATACGATAACGAACTACGCTTCTATCGCTACATTTATAAGGGTTCCCATAAGGGTTTTAACTGTCAGTACTACGTTAGGTAGTCCGACTATGAACTTGGCAAGAGTTCTTATTATCTTAGTGAACTTATTATCTTAACGTCCCATCATCTCTGAGGTTTATAACGCTTAGCTCTAATACCATTTCTATAACACCCCCAAATCCGGGGTCGGGGATCCGGGTTGTCACGAGTTCCATTTCCCTTAACAACACCCAATCTTAATAAATAATCAACTACTCTGTACTGTGACCCCACAATAAACACACACACCACAAGTTATAGTCTCAGAGATGAATATCCAAAAATAATCACAAGTCGTTTTATTCCACAATTATATGCCAATACACCTTAAACAGGTTTCTGAATAAATTTACATTTCTTTGCCATTATTACAATTCATTTATATACATAATCTGATACATCAAAATTTGAAAGCCTAGCCTATTGGTAGTTCCTACCTCAGCTATGGCGGCATCAGTGCTTCTAGAAAACTGTGGAACGTCTCCTAACCTCTTGCGAATCGGGAGCTTGGTCCGGTTCATCTTGTCTATCTGATGTTGTGTGATGAAAGAAGAAAGCAAGGGTGAGCAGCAAGCCCACCAAAATAATATGTATAATGATTAACAATATATGAGCCTTCTCATAGTACTCATGAAAGTCTTGGTCAAAAGAAATGAACCAAGTTGATATCTTAATGCGATGAAGTCGCAAAATATTCAGTATATATATATATACATATATACTTTTCAAAATATTGGAAGTCCTCTTCCATGCACAATATACACAAAGTCCCAGTGTATAACTGTATAAAAAAAATATCGTTGCAAGGTGATCTCATATATCTAACCTTGTCTCAACGTTTTTCTGAAAATCTTTGTCATTCATAAGACAATTATTAATTAGATATAAGTTTAAAAGATGAAGTTACAAGATACCCCAATATACTTATATCTTTCCCAAATACTACTTGAACTACCACCGTTCAAGTTATAATTAGCTTCAAAAGTTCATCACATAGATGAGACTATAAGGCAAGATTTGAATAGATTAAATCTTTAAAATATTATCAAAATAAAATGAAGTTACGAGATACTTCATTTGATGTAAACATCATTTTGAAAACTTGACCCTGCCAACACTCAACAATCGCCCAACCGTAGCCTTTCTATCGAAGTGCTCTGGGTAGTGTTGCAGAAATTATCCAATTGGATGATGAACTCATTACGGGAGTTTGCCGCGCCAGGAAGACCACTTACGATGATCAGTCGTAGTAGTACAACCCCGCCATTTTCTACATGTAGAGGAGAACCTGTCGGATTTACTTGTCAACCGAACACTGAACTCCTAAGGAATGGACCGCCTTAGCGGAACTTCCAGGCCATTTGGGCCAATATAATAAGGCTGGGCCGGCGCTACTCGGCCACTTACGCCACTCCTAGTTCAGATGAAATCCATGACTCTGAAACGTAAAGCTTGTCCCCACTTTCCCCAAGTAGAAACTTGTTGATACGGCTCCACCAAGAAGTCGTATCTATTTGGAAAGGAGAACTCACCGATATTTCCCAGGCGATGCCTGTTAATGGATTAACTTGTTCCAAGAATTTTACTTCCCGAGTGTTGGGTAAGTAATCAATTCATTTATCAAAACAGCAACCTTGTTGCGAATATAAAACACACCACAGAGCCGGATCCCTCAGGTTTTGAGCGAGTATTTAAATCCCCTTCGAAAGGAGGATCTTAAAAAAAATGAGTTTTGGGATCCGCTCTAACTTTTAAAAAAATCATTTTGAAGACTCGCAAAACATTTTTAAGAATGTTTGGAGTGAAGCTGATTTAATGAAGTAAATCAGTCCCCAGAATATTTAGAAAATGTCTGAATATTATTATTTAAATAATATTCCCATAAAGAATAATCTTTATAAAATAATTGAAGTAGAAGTTTTAAAACTTATACTTGAAATGAATATTAAATAACCAAAGATATACCTATACGAAAGTACTATCTTTATTTGAATAATCAAAAGTGAGTTTGATTATCGACACCTTATTCTTTAATAAAATAAAGAATATATCTCAGCAAATAATCGGAGTCATAGATCCTCAAATGAATATTCAAATAATATTCAATAAATAAAATAAGCTGAGTCATAAGCCCTCGAATGAATATTCGAAATAATATTCAATAAATAAATAAGCTAAGTCATAAGCCCTCGAATGAATATTATAAATAATATTCATTAAATAAAATAAAGGAGTCATACATCCTCAAATTAATATCCAAGTAATATTCAATAAATAATATAAAGGAGTCATAAGTCCTCGAATGAATATTCAAGATAATATTCATTAATAAAATCAAGTTATCGAATAAACCTTATTTGATTAATAGTTTTGAAAACTATAAACATATATATATATATATATATAAATATATATATATATATATATATAATCTACTCGGGATCCTCGACTCCCGGTTTTAGAAAATGTTTTCACCTTTGGGTCCCTATACTAAGGGTATATGCAAATTACTGCTATTCTCTAGCATAGGTATTATCAACTGAACCAACAGATATATTTGGCAAGAATACGAAACAGGCATGCATATATATACCATATCAACATGCTTCAATATATCGCAACGTTTGCTAATTAACCAACATGCATCTATCGCAAGATAATGCATATACATATATACATCACAACAACAGTATAACGGATAGAAAACTTGCCTGAGCGACTGGGGGTTACGAATGGCTCGGGACGAGTCTGGTAACCTATAAACAACAAGTAAGTTGGAATTAAACCAAAGTCACTTGTAAATCTATACTCTAACCAACTCAGACTCTAACGCTCGTTTTGCGCTTACTGATTCTCTTAAGTCACTCGAGTACCCTCGGCTCCACCATTTTTAATAATTTACCCTTTACGAGTTTTAAGGCGATTCCTTCGCGAGTGTCTTACCAACTGCCTAACACACTTACCATAAATGTTTCATGCATTAATTAACCCTTTTTGGTCTTTAACCTATGTTTCAAAGTAAGGCGAGGGGAAAAGTTTCGTTCGCGAAATGCCGTTACTTGAAACGGTCGTTTCTCCTAAACCGTGCATCGGAATCGAACGAACTACATATCAAAACGAAGCTCGTAACATGAGCTATCTAAACATGGCAGTGATCATAATCTAGCAGGGGGTTCTAGGGTCCTAATATTATGCACAAAAACAGTCCAAAGAAAATCGGACGTTACGACGGCTATGTTTACGCGATTACCAATGTTTAAACTACTCCAATTAACCACCAACCAACTCATAACCATCAATACAACAAAACTTCACCTAAACCATACCACATCAGTCTATAATCTCCAAGGTTTTCAACTCAAACAACCGCAATCACGACCTATGAACTATAATCAAGCTTCAATTACCAAAAACACTTCCAAATCAAACCAAACTACTAATAATCACAATCCATGCTTCTCATTTCACAACACCAACCATTAAATTTACTAACAAATAAATTAAAGGCTAGGGTTTGAAGTTTATACCTTCCTTGGGAGGTGTTAAGTTGCTAGGAAGCCTTAGGGAGCCTCCTACAAGCTTGATCTTTCCAAAGAAATCAAGAGCACAAAGTTAGGCTTTGAAGTTTCTAAAAGTCCGATTTAAAGAACTGTAAAAATGAGGGTCTTACCATGATTATTTGGACGAGACTTGTGAACAAGAGTTGTAGGCCATCTCAATACCTTTCCAATGAGCTATAGAACACAATATTTGAGTGAGAAATGAAGGAGATACAGCAGTTTTAGTGTTCTGGTTCTGTTTTGGCCGAGAGCATGAAGAACAATGCCTTGGTTTCTTTTTGATTTTGATGAAAAATGATTTGCTTGGCTTGGTTGGTTTGATTTTTGTGTTTGTTTTAGTAAATTACCTAGTTGCCCTTGATTTTGTGTGGTTAAAAAGCCACCACATCTCCTTCCTTCCCATGTCATGCTTGTGTCATCCTCATGATGTCATCCTCCCCTCCTTGTCCTCTTCTCATTGGTTGGGTGACATCATCCTCTCTAATCCCTTTGATTAACTTCCTAATTGTTTGCCTAATGACCGCTGATCTGTTATACGGTTCGCTTAACTTTCGTTTTCGTTTATCGTTTGAAGGATCATACCCGGGATTTTATTACTTAGGTTCCCTTAACCTTTCTCAATATATTATATTCCTTTTATGATCCTCTCCTATAATCCTTTAATTTAAATCCTTTTTATCCTGTTACCTTTTTCTCAAATCTTTCCGTATCTAGTGTATTTCCGGGAAAAATCAAAGTGTTCGGATTTGGATTCTGACGATCTTTACATACACTTATATCCCATATAAAGTACTAATAAAAGGTCAGAATATCCATATCAGAACCCCTACATAGTGTGGCATGAAAAGTTTTCTCATTCAGCAAAAACACTATTCATAAGGGTTTCAAAAATTTCCCAAAAATTGGGGTTATTACAGAAAGGGTATGTCAAAGTATATAAAAGAAGTGGCCTCCAGCCTGTAGGATAATCGAGTATTAGATGAATAATATTTTTACAAGGTTTTAGTACTTTGATGTCACAAGGTATGGTTGAGTATAAAAGTTTCTGTATGTATAAACAATTCTGTTCCAGTGTTTGGTATATGATGGATATATATTTATGGAGCAGCATCGTGTTTGTGTGGTTTAGTATCTGGTAAATCAACAAGAAATGGTTTACAAAGAATAAGGCGTATGGCTCAAAGATCAAATGATGTGGCTCATGTTCAAGGCTAAAAGATTCAAAGTATTTACAATATAAAACAAAGCTATTTTGAATACTTAACAATATGTTACGAGAAAATTTAGAAATATTTGCATTATGTCTTGAAAAAGGTTTAGAAGTACTTGCCTTATCACAATCGATTCCAATTTCACTTGTATTTGTCAAATGACTCTCTTCAAAAACCACTCGTCTACTTTTCATATGCCTCGATTCTATTTTCTGATCACTTGCTGTATTTTCTACATGTTGATTCCATTTTCTGATCACCTGCTTCCCTTTCCTACGCCTTTCTTACTCTGCTAGGCATCATAAGTATCTATCAATATTTAACTCATGCGATTCTATTCGACATACACTTCTATCTACCCTTCGTTTCATCCAAATCCGATTAACGGATTGAAATTTATGCTATAAACAAGTAATCACCGAACATATATACCGACAGTCAACCAACAAGTCACATATAACACATAACACGTCAAATAATCAATGACATATCATTTATAAAGGAGTCTCGGGTTATAAATAGGCTTTTGGGTATTCAAAATGATTTTTAAAACATTTTTCGGAATTAAAATGGTTCATTGGATCAATTTCAGAGTAATAAACAAGGTTCGGTTGACCAAATCTGGCTTCAAAACAATTTTATAATAATTATTGAGCCTTGAAAACAATTTAAAATAATATTTTAAGGCTCGAAACTATTTTTCGGAATTTTTAAATTAATTAAAAATAATTAAATCCAATTAAATAATTAATTAAAATCAATTAATAAATAATTAAACTAATTAATCAATTAATATTTAAATTAGTTGATCAATTAATTAATTATTAATTAAGATTAATTAATTAAGTAATTTAGATTTATTATAATACATTGAATACATATGAATACATGATTAGTTGATCGAATCTTTGTTAGGAGTTGTCTTTGTTAGGAGTTGATCATATGAATACATTGAATACATATGAATACATGAATACGCGATTAGATTAATTAATTAAGTAATTTAGATTTAAATTAGTTGATCAATCGTTTATGACATATGAATACATGATTCGATTACAAATTTGATAAGGAACACGATGCACCCATCAAGATCGACTGAAAACCCCTAACAAAGATTTCCCCTAAATCGAATTGAAAATATTCAAACAATATAAACCCTAATTTCTTCAATCAGAGAATCAAACTTAAAATTGAACATGTTATTGAACTCCAAATCAAGAGTATAATATACCAAAATCATCAGGAAGAAAAGATCTTTAATATGCAAGGATCAAATCATACAAACAACTTCTCGAAAAAAAATTCCTAATTTAAATACCAATAAATTGGAATTAAAACAATTAATTATAGAATCACCTGATGTTTCTGGGTATGTTTTGATGAAAGATTATGATTCTTGATTTTCAGAGCTTCGATTTGAGTATAAGAGCGTCAAAATCTATAACACCCCCAAATCCGGGGTCGGGGATCCGGGTTGTCACGAGTTCCATTTCCCTTAATAATACTTAATCTTAATAAACTAATGCGTACTGTGACCCCACTATGCACACACACCACAAGTTATAGTCTCAGAGATGAATATCCAAAAAAAACACAAGTCATTTTATTCCACAATTATAAACCATTACACCTTAAAAGGGTTTCTGAATAAATTTACATATTCTTTGCCATTATTACAATTCATAAATATACATAAGTCTGGTACATCAAAAGTTGAAAGCCTAGCCTATTGGAAGATCCTACCTCAGCTACACGACATCAACGCCTACAGAAAACTGCAGAACGTTTCCTATCCGCTCACAAATTGGGAGCTTGGTCCTGTTCATCTTGTCTATTTGTTGTTGTGTGATGAAAGAAGAAAGCAAGGGTGAGCAACAAGCCCACCGAAATAATATGCATAATAATTTACAAAATATGAGCATTCTCACAGTACTCATGAAAGTCTTGGTCAAAAAGAAATGAACGAAGTTTGATCTCTTAATGCGACCAAGTCGCAAAATATTTAGTATATATGTATATATACTTTTCAAAATCTTTGAAATCCTCTGCCATGTATATTATACATAGAGTTCCAGTTTATAGCTGTATAAAAATATTATTGCAAGGTGATCTCATATATCTAACCTTGTCTCAACGTTTTTCTGAAAATCTTTGTCATGTATAAGATAATCATTAACCAGACATAAGTTGAAAAGGTGAAGTTACGAGATACTCCAATATACTTATATCTTTTCCGAATACTACTTGAACTACCACCGTTCAAGGTATAATCAGTTTCAAAAGTTCATCACATAGATGAGACTACAAGATAAGATTTAAATAGATTCAATCTTTGAAATATCATTCAAAAGAAATGAAGTTACGAGATACTTCATTAAGTCTCGATATATATATACACCTATATATATATCATACTTTCCTTGGAAACCTCTGTTATGAAAAGTATAAACAGAGTTATAATATCCAATGAATTTGGAAAGAAGAAAACCTTGGCATAAACCTGATATCTTGTTGATCAGGCAAAGATACCAATAAATAACCTTTTCTACTAGTAGATGGACGAATTCCCTACTGGTCATCACCCTGGCCGTATTAGGACCTATACTGGACTGCCACTCAGCCACTTATGCATTGATGGACTCCCACTGAGCCACTTACACTTTCATGGAGGCCCATTGAGCCCATGTTGCTTATGCCGACTCAAATAGATGGACTTACTTCCCGAACGTTGGGCAAGTAATCAAAATTTTTCTCAAAACAGCAACCTCGTTTCGAATATAAAATACACCACAGAGCCGGATCCCTCATGTTTTGAGCGAGTATTTAAATCCCCTTCGAAAGGAAGATCTTAAATCTAAAAATGAGTTTTGGGATCCGCTCTAACTTTTAAAAATCATTTTGAAGACTCGAAAACATTTTTAAGAATGTTTGGAGTAATGCTAATTTAATAAAATAAATCAGTCTCGATATGTTAGAAATTATCTGAATATTACTATTTAAATAATATTCCCATAAAGGATAATCTTTATAAAAATAATAGAAGTAGAAGTTTTACAACTCATACTTGAAATGAATAATAAATAACCAAAGATATACTTATACGAAAGTACGATCTTTATTTGAATAATCGAAAATAAGTTTGATTATCGAAACATTATTCTTTAATAAAATAAAGAATATTATTTAATAAAATAAGCGGAGTCATAAGTCCTCGAATGAATATTCAAAATAATATTCATTAAATAAAATAAAGTTATCGAATAAACCTTATTCGATTAATAGTTTTGAAAATTATATCAATATATATATATATAAATAAATAAATATATATATATATATTATACTCGGGAACATCGACTCCCGATTTAGAAAAATGTTCACCTTCGGGTCCCCTAAACTAAGGGTATACGCAACTACTGCTTATCTCTAACATAGGAATTATGCAACTTATAAGCATTTGAATCAACAATTAGATATCAAGATTACGAAACAGGCATGCATATATACCATATCAGCATGATCCGATATATCACAAGATTTGCTAATAACAATTATGCACTTATCACAATTTAATGCATATACATATATTTACATCACAACAACAGTATAACGGGTAGAAAACTTGCCTGAGTGTTCCCGGATAGACTTAAGCTTAGAGTGGGTCCGATAACCTATGAACAACAACATAATCCGGAATTAGATAACGGTCACTTAAGAAACTGGACTTTATCCACTTAGACCCTAATGTTCGCTTACGGTCGCTTATACGCTTAACAATTTGCGTTAATCGCTTGCGGGTACCCTCAGCTCCACCAATTTTAATAAATTAACCGTTACGAATTTTATGGTGACTCTTTCGCGAGTACTTTACCAACTTCCTAATCCACCTTACATAATTGTTTCGTAATCCAATTAGTCTTTTAGGGGCCTTAAACAAGGTTTCAAAGTTAAGCGAGGGGTAAAGGTTCGTTCGCGAGACAACGTAACTTAAAATGATCATTTCTCCTAAACCGTACATCGGATATAAGCGAACCACATATCAAAACGAAGCTTGAATCATAAAATATATAAGCATGGTAATGGTCAGTTTATGGCAGTGAGTGTTCGGGTGCAAAAGTTATGCACAAAATAGTCTAAGGAAAATTGGGCATTACGACGGCTATAACTTAGCGATTCCCAAATTTTACCGAATCAATTCAATACCAAACCACCACCAATCAACACCATTACACCACCATTCAACCCCAATACAAGATCATTCAACCAACAACATTTTACCATAACCTAATCAACATTTCCATATCAGTACTCCTATATAGTGTGGTCTGATAATTTTCCTTAATCAACATCATCAGCAAAAGTTACTATTCATCAGGGTTTCAAAATTTCCAAAAATTGGGGTTATTACAGTCTCCCCTCCTTAAAGAGATTCCGTCCCGGAATCAGATAGAAAATGAATAGGGATACTCTCCTAGCATTGCACTTTCTAACTATCAAGTAAATTTTCCCACATTGTGGTTCTACCATGAAACTCTGACTAGTTTGATAACCCTTCTCCTAAGCACTTGTTCCTTTTCAATCTATAACCCTTCCTGGTTGCTCCATATAGGTTACGTCTGGTTGCATGTATATGCGCTCATATGCCCCTATTTGTCTGGCATCCGAATTACACTTCCTTAACAATGATACGTGGAACACGTTATGAACTTGCTACATATTCGGGGGTAGGGCTAGCTCATATGCTAACTTCCCAATACGTCTTAAAATATCCAAGGGTCCAACAATTCGTGGGCTTAGCTTTCCTTTCTTTCCAAACCTCATCCATCCTTTCCAAGGGAATACCTATAACATCACTAGGTCCCCTACTTCCTACTCTTTGTCCTTTCATGTCAAATCAACATACTTCTTATGTCTATCTTGGGCTACTACCAGCCGTCCTCTGATTAGATCTATTATATCCTTGGTCCTTTGCACTACTGTTGGTCTGAGCATCTTGCGCTCTGCAACTTCATCCTAATATAAGGGAGATCGACATTGTGTTCCCTTAAGGATCTCCTAAGGCGACATCTCGATACTGAAATACGATCTATTGTCGTAAGAAAACTCAATCCGTGTGAAGTGATCATTCCAAATTCTTTCAAGTCTATCGCACAGACTCTCATCATAGCTTCTTGCACTATTGGTTTTGCTTCTCAATACCCACTATTTTCCAGTTCGTAGTCATTACTATCTTCCGTACATAATACTATACTAGGTACACTTTTGCTTGTTAGCATTCTATAACCTTTTAATAATTGCGTCAATCTTAGTATCACGAACGCGTTAGATTCAGAATACCACCACACTGATACTACTTCATCTCTAGCTGCTTCCATCTTCGAAAGCTTGGTCCTTCATATAGAAGTAAAAAGAATTTATTGAGAGATCACTATGATCATGAACACTTGTTACATCGCATAGTTAATACAGAAGGTGGCCAGCCTTTAGTACTTGACAAGCAATTGAACAACATGTGGTATCCTACTAGGCTTCTATCATACAGATATATAGTCATTCAGCAATACCTCCCCTTCTGGAAGGGTTGTTCTTCTCAGCTTACATGAAATGAAAAGGAGAGAAAAGAACAAATTGAAAAGAATTGTATATAAATAAAAATACTGCCATAAAATATCTGGCTTGGAATCTACCTCTGAACTATAGAGGTTTGTCATAGGAGAACAAAACATATACGTATATATCTCAACATCAAGTATTGTCGCATCGTATTTCACATGCCTAAATATTTTGCTATTCCGTCCATCAATCTACGAACCCATGCTCTTGCTTGAGCTCATAAACAATCACCTTTGAAACTCCCTCGACATCGAAAATCAAATCTGGGATTTCATTCTAGACATCATCGTTACTAGAATTCTATGCTTGCACCGCAACCTTCCTCATATAGTAATACGACTCTCTATTGATAAGAAGGAATGAATATTCAATAGATAGATAATCGACTTAATTAGTCTATCAATGATGACTTATATATCACCATGACCCGATTAGCGGTACTCAATCTTAACATCCATTCCAATACAACTCTCACGCTTGTAATCGGCTCATTACTCGCAGAATCATTGCTGCATTACTATGGTCCACTGTTGACCTACTACAGTCATTCATTTTCTATGAAATCTTAATAGCTAACCATACAGAGTCCATACATGTCGTATCGAATTCTTCTAAGGAGGCAACATAATCACCATTCCATGATTCATGAAGAACACCCCTGAACTTGACGTACATATGACATGAAGCAGATAAAATTGAAAAAAGTTTCAATAAAAGCAATGATAGCAGGTTAATACCATTCTTAATCATATGTCGTTATTAGGAAACATGAAGCTCAAAGGTTCATTTTATCCTCTCGTAACATGGTCCTGGCTTATCTCAAAATAGGACCTTCTAAGATAGATAGCCCGCTCACGGCGATTATATGAATTAAATCTTTACCAAACTACTATTACGGTTGAGTATCGCCCAATCATCAGAAGGAATGTCAATCTTTCACACCATAATACAACCTTCACGGCTTTAACCATCATCACTGTATTCCTCTGGCACGAGCGCCTATAACTGCTCTCTTACACTTAGAGTGTCGGCCACCTCATTGGCCTTTCCTGATAGTATTAGTTCCTTATAATCAATGTCTTTTGAACGATCTCCAACTAAATTTTCTACCTCATTTCCAATCTCTGCTTGTGCGAAAACGCTCTTCCTTACGCTTTGGTGAGAAAGAAAAAAAATATCACCATTTTTTTTCAAAAGTTACTGCATCGGTCTTTAGAGGTTAACATTGTCACGACTGACTCTCGGTCATACTTAGGACATCTTTTATCTTACGTCCTTCTTGTTTTTACCAATCTTGACCTTCATTGGTTCAATCTATACTTTCTCATGGTTTAACATGTGCCCCACTTGGCATTATTATTATTACGTCATATTTGCTTTATCAAAATTTCTATTCTTGAGAACTTTGCATATTACCTTTCTCCTTGTAAAACCTCTAAGGTTATCCTTAAATCCTTCATCCTGTACTCCCTAGGTACATGGCATATCAAGATACCATTTACTAATACTAGAACCATTGTCTATATAGTTCTGAAAACTTTCTCCACTGATCTTTAAAGATTGTTGTTACCTTAATCCCTTCCAATTCATACTGTCAAAACTCATATTGTCCCTATTAAGGGTGAAATGCCAACCTTTATGCATTCCCCTAGGATCCATCTCAAGTTATCGAGGTTCTATCCTTAATCCCACCTTTAAAAGGTACATGCATCCTTCTATGGATAAATCAAGTCATTTATCCTTGATAGATTATCTTATTCAATCATTCTCACCTCGATAGTCTATGCCTAATTTCATAATAATATCCTTATCCAAAATGAGGTCAATCCATATGGCCTTCAAAAGATAACAATGGTTATCTGCTTTTCTTTCATGATTTGGTAATTATAACAGGGATGTTCTGGAAGGTATTGGTCGTGTTCAACGTGAACTTCTTCTTAATAATTCCTCATTTACTTTTGTTATTTATCTCAACAGTCATCTCAATGTTGGGATATCTTTCATACCTGGCGTCTCCCTTTCTGGGTATCATGCCACCGGTCTTACATATACTTCACATTCTTGAAGGTCACTTCCTTCATCCCATTTTCCTAATATCTTGTTATCATGTCTCCTCAATCCATCCGTGTTTTCTTATTAGCCCATCTATCTATCTCGAAGTGTCTTCCAATACTCCCAACTTAAAGGGGATACAATATACATATCACTTATGCCTTAAACCATCAACTTTAACTCATGGTGAATCACCCTCATCCCGACGATTACATACTTTTCTATTTCTATTTCTATGAGTCTTTAGGGTTTCCTCATACCAACTCCTTTATCATTCCTCAAATTATATTGCCTTTATATTCCTTTCCACTTCAGTTTCTTTTATTTTCATTTCTATTACAACCATTTCATGAACCAACACAACATAAGCATTGATTTCAAACATCACGTCGTTCTAGGATTCTTGTCCTCCAGACGAATCTTGAAAACTTTTACAACTTAGATTAATAACTCATCATACTCGTCCGCCTTTGTTCTGGCTCTAAAGCTTTTACATTATCTCTATAACCTTGGGAATTACTTTCCCGAAAACAATTGACTGAACTTTAATCAGTTTATTATAACCTCTGGCTCCGTGTCTTTCTTGGCCTTTCACCAGCGGGTGGCCTCTCTCTTAGGAGGGTAAGTGACAAAAACAGTCTTTTATGATTCGTCAATCATTTAGAATCTCAAATGATTCATATATTTCCTTTATCCAGACTCTTGACTCGACTGGGTCAGCTTGTTCCTTGGAACTCTGAGAACTTAGCGACTTAAAGGTCCTGAAAAAATTTCTCACCGCATTGTTTCCTCAGGGTGGTGGTTGGGGATAATAGTCTAAGTTCTGTTTAGAAAGGTCCATGAATTGCCCCATAGGAGTACCGTCTTGGTGCTCCCTTCCTTTCTCGACTTCTGTTTTTTTCAGTATGAAATGTTTCATCCTTCTCCCATAATCGGGGTTATCTTATACGTTAAAATCCTTGTTTTCCACTTCATCGTGTTATGGGTTCCTTCTACCTTGATGGCGACCTCCCTGACTATCACATTCAGGGTTTGCTCTAAGTCTTATTCCTCAAACTAGGGCCTTCATCTAAGATCTCATCTTTAAGCTCTTGAACATTTGGAACCCAAGTTTCGTAGGAATACCTCAGTATTCCCTTATCATCTTTCTCGATATTAATCTCTTCTCTATTCATTGGCTCTCCGCCTTCATTTATCACTTTTTCTTGGCACAATATGATCTTTTCCAATAGTTCGGGCTGCATTACAATCTCAAACAACTTTTCAGTACCGGTTCCGATTACCTTCACTTCTATTTCCATTTTCTCAAAATCTCTTATCAACACTCCCAAAGACATTATCATCTTGAGTCGCACCTTTCTACTAAGGGTGTTAGCCATCGTATTGGCTTTCCCTGGATGATAAAGAATCTCATAATCGAAATCCTTGATTAGCTCTAACTACCTCCTCTGGCGCATGTTGAGCTCTTTCTGCATGAAAATGCACTAGAGCACTTATGTCTTGTGTAAATCTCGCACTTCTCTCCATACAAGTAGTTCCTCCAATCTTTAGGGCAAAACTATTGCCATGAGCCCAAGCTCATGGGTGGGGATATCGAATTTTATATTCCCTTAATTGTCTTGACGCGTACACGATTACCTTGCTATGCTGTATAAGAAGCACCCTAATTCCTTATGCGAAGCGTCACTACACATCACAAAATCTCCTTTTCCATCCGGCAATGCCAACATAGGGGTCGTCACCAATCTTTGCTTCAGTTCTTAAAAGCTGTTCTCGCATTTCTCTATCCATTCGAACTTCTCAGTCTTACGAGTAAGCCGCGTTAAAGGGGCTACTATCTTTACAAACTTTGAACGAACCTCCGGTAGTGACCGGCCAATCCTACCTCTGGTAGTCGTCCTAACCATGGTCATCAATTCCTCAGTGGTCCTTTATTCATTCTTGTCAGGATCCTCCATGGGATCCTTCTCAACAACAATCCCCTCTAGGATAATATCCTCAATCGCTACATCCTCAATATTAACATCATCCGGTCCCGCATTAGGAAGCTCTATCGGATCCACAATCTGATATCCAATATGTAGTAAAACATCATCATATTATTGCTCTTGAACTTCAGGGTTCGGAGTCCCGCTACTATATACGATAACGATCTATGTTACTATCATGATATTTATAAGGGTTCCCGTAAGAGTTTTAACTGTCAGTACTACGTTAGGTAGTCCGACTATGAACTTCGCAAGAGTTCTTATTATCTTAGTGAACTTATCATTTTTAACGACGCATCATCTCTGAGGTTTATAACGCTTAGCTCTGATACCATTTCTGTAACACCCCAAAATTCGGGGTCGGGGATCCGGGTTGTCACGAGTTCCATTTCCCTTAATAAGACTTAATCTTAATAAACTAATGCGTACTGTGACCCCACTATGCACACACACCACAAGTTATAGTCTCAGAGATGAATATCCAAAAAAAACACAAGTCATTTTATTCCACAATTATAAACCATTACACCTTAAAAGGGTTTCTGAATAAATTTACATATTCTTTGCCATTATTACAATTCATAAATATACATAAGTCTGGTACATCAAAAGTTGAAAGCCTAGCCTATTGGCAGATCCTACCTCAGCTACACGACATCAACGCCTACAGAAAACTACGGAGCGTTTCCTATCCGCTCACAAATTGGGAGCTTGGTCCTGTTCATCTTGTCTATCTGTTGTTGTGTAATGAAAAAAGAAAGCAAGGCTGAGCAACAAGCCCACCGAAATAATATGCATAATAATTTACAAAATATGAGCATTCTCACAGTACTCATGAAAGTCTTGGTCAAAAAGAAATGAACCAAGTTTGATCTCTTAATGTGACCAAGTCGCAAAATATTTAGTATATATGTATATATACTTTTCAAAATCTTTGAAATCCTCTGCCATGTATATTATACATAGAGTTCCAGTTTATAGCTGTATAAAAATATTATTGCAAGGTGATCTCATATATCTAACCTTATCTCAACATTTTTCTGAAAATCTTTGTCATGCATAAGATAATCATTAACCAGACATAAGTTGAAAAGGTGAAGTTACGAGATACTCCAATATACTTATATCTTTTCCGAATACTACTTGAACTACCACCGTTCAAGGTATAATCAGTTTCAAAAGTTCATCACATAGATGAGACTACAAGATAAGATTTGAATAGATTCAATCTTTGAAATATCATTCAAAAGAAATAAAGTTACGAGATACCTCATTAAGTCCCGATATATATACACCTATATATATATCTCATACTTTCCTTGGAAACCTCTGTTATGAAAAGTATAAATAGAGTTATAATATCCAATGAATTTGGAAAGAAGAAAACCTTGGCATAAACCTGATATCTTGCTGATCAGGCAAAGATACCAATAAGTAACCTTTTCTACTAGTAGATGGATGAATTCCCCACTGGTCGTCACCCTGGCCGCATTAGGACCTTTGCTGGACTGCCACTCAGCCACTTACGCATTGATGGACTCCCACTGAGCCACTTACACTTTTATGGACGCCCACTGAGCCCATGTTGCTTATGCCGACTCAAATAGATGGACTTACTTCCCGAACGTTGGGCAAGTAATCAAAATGTTTTCTCAAAACAGCAACCTCGTTGCGAATATAAAATACACCACAGAGCCGGATCCCTCAGGTTTTGAGTGAGTATTTAAATCCCCTTCGAAATGAAGATCTTAAATCTAAAAATGAGTTTTGGGATCCGCTCCAACTTTTAAAAATCATTTTGAAGACTCGAAAACATTTTTAAGAATGTTTGGAGTAATGCTAATTTAATAAAATAAATCAGTCTCGATACGTTAGAAATTATCTGAATATTATTATTTAAATAATATTCCCATAAAGGATAATCTTTATAAAAATAATCGAAGTAGAAGTTTTACAACTCATACTTGAAATGAATAATAAATAACCAAAGATATACTTATACGAAAGTACGATCTTTATTTGAATAATCGAAAATAAGTTTGATTATTGAAACATTATTCTTTAATAAAATAAAGAATATTATTTAATAAAATAAGCGGAGTCATAAGTCCTCGAATGAATATTCAAAATAATATTCATTAAATAAAGTAAGCGGAGTCATAAGTTCTCTAATGAATATTCAAAATAATATTCATTAAATAAAATAAAGTTATTGAATAAACCTTACTCGATTAATAGTTTTGAAAACTATATCAATATATATATATATAAAAATAAATAAATATATATATATATATATATATTATACTCGGGAACATCGACTCCCGGTTTAGAAAACTGTTCACCTTCGGGTCCCCTATACTAAGGGTATACGCAACTACTGCTTATCTCTAGCATAAGTATTATGCAACTTATAAGCATTTGAATCAACAACTAGACATCAAGATTACGAAACAGGCATGCATATATACCATATCAGCATGATCCAATATATCGCAAGATTTGCTAATAACAATCATGCACTTATCACAAGATAATGCATATACATATATTTACATCACAACAACAGTATAACGGGTAGAAAACTTGCCTGAGTGTTCCCAGATAGACTTAAGCTTAGAGTGGGTCCGATAACCTATGAACAACAACATAATCCGGAATTAGACTACGGTCACTTAAGAAACTAGACTTTATCCACTTAGACCCTAATGTTCGCTTATGGTCGCTTATACGCTTAACGATTTGCGTTAATCGCTTGCGCGTACCCTCGGCTCCACCAATTTTAATAAATTAACCATTATGAATTTTAAGGTGACACTTTCGCGAGTACTTTACCAACTTCCTAATCCACCTTAAATAATTGTTTCGTAATCCAATTAGTCTTTTAGGGGCCTTAAACAAGGTTTCAAAGTTAAGTGAGGGGTAAAGGTTCGTTCGCGAAACACCGCAACTTAAAACGGTCGTTTCTCCTAAACCGTACATCGGATATAAGCGAACCACATATCAAAACGAAGCTTGAATCATAAACTATATAAGCATGGTAATGGTCAGTTCATGGCAGTGAGTGTTCGGGTGAAAAAGTTATGCACAAAACAGTCTAAGGAAAATTGGGCATTACGACGGCTATAACTTAGCGATTCCCAAATTTTACCGAATCAATTCAATACCAAACCACCACCAATCAACACCATTACACCACCATTCAACCCCAATACAAGATCATTCAACCAACAACATTTTACCATAACCTAATCAACATTTCCATAACAGTACTCCTATATAGTGTGGTCTGATAATTTTCCTTAATCAACATCATCAGCAAAAGTTACTATTCATCAGGGTTTCAAAAATTCCAAAAATTGGGGTTATTACAAAATCTGATATCGATAACGCCTCCAAATTTGTATTTGATTACGAAGAACAGTTTATAACTATAGTATTTTCTCTGTAAAAACTCTGTAAATACTGTTTGCAAATGATTTCTGGTACAAAATAAAATACGATAGAGGTTATTTATAATTATGGAAAATTAGTATCCCGTTGGATCATTCCGGTTATAAAACAAGACGTTTATTTATTAAAACTAATCCAAATTGTATCGGTTTTTGGGATAATTATCCAAATCAGTACAATTTGTACTGCGGTCTTGGTCTCAGCGTCTGGTTACATGTATTACGAGGTGATAATTGTGATAGTTTAATAAAAAGATCCCGTTTATCAAAAATACGAGTTTTATTGATTTACCGAAACGAATAATGTATCAAAAATGTTACGCCGGGACCCACAGAGGACAAACCGTACTCTGGATCGAAAAAGTCGAAACATGGAAAATGCTCGAAATATTACAATTAGGTTAGGAAGGAGTTCTCAGAAGAGTTTCGGGTTGTAAAAACGTAAACACGGATGACGTCGGTTGGTTCCCGATTATATAAAATAGTTTTTAAATACTCGGAAAAAGAATTTATAAAATCCATATATTTCCTATAAAATCATAAATCAACATAAAAATAGATAGAAAGATATGAAAATAATTTATATTTATTTTGGACATATATAAATTAAAATACTCAATTAATATTATTTTTAAACATCCAAACACATATAACACTTAACAAATAATTCACAGAATAGATACTAAACATACAAAATAATTATTTATTAGCAAAAATAATTACACGATATACCCCAGATATTACACCAACCTTAAAAAGGTGGATTCATCCAGTGGCTTGGTAAATATATCTGCAAGCTGCTTTTCACTTGGAACAAAATGTAGTTCCACAGTATCATTCATTACATGTTCCCTTATGAAGTGGTACTTGATGTCTATGTGCTTTGTTCTTGAATGTTGTACTGGATTTTCAATGATGGCAATTACACTTGTATTATCACAGAAAATAGGAATTCTTGCCACTTCCAGACAATAGTCTAGCAATTGGTTTTTCATCCACAAAATCTGTGCACGGCAACTACCAGCAGTAATATATTCAGCTTCAGCTGTAGAAGCAGAAACTGAATTTTGCTTTTTACTGAACCAGGACACAATCTTGTTTCCTATAAATTGACAGGTTCATGTTGTACTTTTTCTATCAATTCTGCAACCTGCATAATCTGCATTTGAATAACCAGTTAGATCAAACCAGAATCTCTAGGGTACCAAATGCCAGGTTTTGGTGTTCCCTTGAGATATTTGAAAATTCTCTTAATAGCTACTAAGTGAGATTCTCTAGGATCATCCTGAAATCTAGTACAAAGACAAGTAGCAAACATTATATCTGGCCTACTAGCTGTTAAGTACAGAAGTGAGCCAACCATGCCTCTATAACTTGAAATATACACAGACTTTTCAGTAGTGTTTAATTCAAGCTTAGTTGCATTGGCCATGGAAGTTTTTTCAGATGTGCAATCCATTAGATCAAACTTCTTTAAAAGATCATAAATGTATTTAGTTTGACTAATGAATATTCCATCACTAACTTGCTTAACTTGTAAACCAAGAAATTAAGTTAGTTCTCCCATCATGCTCATTTCATACTTACTTTGCATCAATTTGGCAAACTTTTTGCAAATTTTTTCATCTATAGAGCCAAAAATAATGTCATCTACATAAATTTGAACAAGTATACTAGAGCCATTAACATTTCTAAAGAATAAAGTTTTATCTACAGTACCTCTAGTGAAGTGATTCTCTAAAAGAAACTTTGACAACATGTCATAACAGGCTCTAGGTGCTTGCTTCAGTCCATAAAGTGCTTTCAAACGATAGTAGACATATTCTGGAAAATTTGGATTTTCAAAACCAGGAGGCTGACATAGACTTCCTCCTCCAAATCCCCATTCAGGAAGGCACTTTTGATATTCATTTGATAGACCTTGAAATTGGCATGGACTGCATAGGCTAAGAAAATTCTGATGGCTTCAAGTCTTGCAACGGGAGCAAAAGTTTCATCAAAATCTATTCCTTCTTATTGACAGTAGCCCTTAGCAACCAATATAGCTTTATTCCTGACTACTATGCCATTTTCATCCATCTTGTTTCTGAATACCCATTTGGTGTCTATTGGATTCTTTCCTTTAGGCTTGGGTACCAGCTTCCATACCTTATTCCTTTCAAATTGATTTAGTTCCTCCTGCATAGCTAAAATCCAATCAGGATCCAACAAAGCTTCTTCTACCTTCTTTGGTTCTTCCTTAGACAGGAAGCTGCTATATAGACATTCTTCTTGAGTTTCTCTTCTTATTTGAACTCTAGAAGATACATCACCAATGATGAGCTCAGAAGGGTGATCCTTTGTCCATTTCCTTTGTTGAGGTAGATTAGCTCTAGATGAAGAGGCCTCATTGTTATCTTGATGTGTGATTGAGTTTTGATTATTAGAAACTCCCCCTGAGTTAATGGATCTTTGATTTGAGAAATGGGAACTTTCTATAAGTGATCTATTTTGACTTTCAGCTTCTTTTGATGACCCGACAGATGGTGAATTTTGAGTACCAACGGATGAAGCTGGTTGTCTCCCGACGGATAAAGCAGATTGTCTCCTGACGGATGAAGCATTTTGCAACTCGACAGATGTTGAATTTTGTGCTTCATTGGTAGTGGATTTTTCTGCATTATCCTTTGATATTGTTTCTTGATCACTTTCATCATCACTGTCATCACTAACCATCTCCACATTGTCAAATTTGAGGCTCTCATGGTAATCTCCATCTTGCAGTCCTTCAATCTTTTTATCATCAAACACAACATGTATTGATTCCACAAAAATGTTGGTTCTCAGATTGTAGACTCTTTATGCTTTACCAACAGCATATCCAACAAAAATTCCTTCATCTACTTTAGCATCAAACTTCCCATTTTGATCAGTTTGATTTCTCAAGATAAAACATTTGCAGCCAAAGACATGAAGAAAATTTAGAGTTGGCTTCTTGTTCTTGAAAATTTGATAGGGAGTCATGCATTTTGCTTGATTAACCAGAGAAATATTCTGAGTGTGGCATGCAATATTTATAGCTTTAGCCCAGAAATATGTTGGTAACTTAGATTCTTCAAGCATTGTCCTTGCAGCTTCAATAAGTGATCTGTTCTTTCTTTCTACTACTCCATTTTGTTGTGGATTTCTTGCTGCTGAAAACTCATGCAAAATACCATTTTCTTCACAAAATGCTCTCATGACAGAGTTCTTGAACTCGGTTCCATTGTCACTCAAGATTCTTCTAACTTTGAAATCAGGATGATTGTTGACTTTACTTATGTGATTGATGATGATTTCACTAGCCTCATCTTTGGACTTAAGGAAATATGTCCAAGAGAACTTTGAGAAATCATCTACAATTACTAGGCAAAATCTTTTTCTTCAGATGGACAACACATTGACTGGTCCAAACAAATCCATGTGTAGCAGTTGCAAAGGTTCTTCAATTATTGAATCAAGCTTCTTTCTGAATGATGATTTAATTTCCTTTCCCTTTTGGCAAGCATCACACAGTCCATCGTTAGAAAACTCCACTTGAGGAATGCCTCTAACCAGTTCTTTCTTTACAAGTTCATTCATGGTCTTGAAGTTTAGATGGGATAACTTCTTGTGCCAAAGCCAACTTTTATCTTGACTTGCTTTACTGAGAAGACAAGTAACAGATTTTGCATTTGATGAGTTAAAGTCAGCTAGGTACACATTTCTTTTTCTCACTCCAGTGAGAACCACTTTGTTGCTCCTCTTGTTTGTCACAACAAAAGCTTCTGAGTTGAAGGTTACTGAATTGCCTTTATCACACAGCTGGCTGATACTCAACAAATTATTCTTGAGACCATCCATTAAGGCAACCTCCTCAATGATGACATTGTCTTTTGAAGTCAAGCCATATCCCACAGTATAACCCTTGCTGTCATCTCCAAAAGTAATATTTGGGCCAGCTCTCTCCTTGAACTCTGTGAGCAGGGTAGAATCACCAGTCATGTGTCTTGAACAGCCACTATCCAAGTGCCATAGATTCTTTCTGAGTCCCTGCACACATTAAAATCAAATCAAGTTGATTTTGGTACTCAAGTTTCCTTGGGCCCTGCCTTGTTAGCTTTCTTCTTCTGTTTCTTAGGTTTGATCTCATTTGACTCAGGGATATCAGATTCATTCTTAGTCATTTGAGTTGGACCTTTGAAACCATTCATAACAACAGAATTATCTTGCACATTTTGATTAACAGGAAATGGCATGCTACTAGTATACATGTTATTCCAGTAGGGCATGCTAAATGGTATTTGAGGCATGCTAAATGCAGCATAATAAGGATTAGGTGCAAATGGAATATTAGCAAATTGTGCATTCATATTCTGTGTAAACATAGCATTTATAGGCACAGAAGGCATGACATTCATGTTGGGAAAAGGAGGTGGCACAGATATGGAAATAGGCATGACAGTTTTGCAATTAACAGACAGATGATTTACACTACCATACTTAACACAGATTTTTCTTGGAGCATACTTATCAGGTGTGTAGTTTTTATTTTTGTTAATCCCCACTTTACCATTTTTATTATTTTTCTTTTTAGCCTCTGTTTTAACCTCAATCTTTTCTAGTCTGTCATTCAATTGCTTGATAGACAGATGTCCAACATTCACTTTCTTCTCCTTCCTCACTTGACTAGATTCTCCTGAAATGAAGTTTTTGGAAACTGATCCATATTTTATATTTAACTTGGCCAGTTTGGCTTTACTCATAGGTTTGCTTACACCCGACGGATGAGGATTTATGTCACTCGACGGATAATCCTTTTGGTTATCCGACGGATGACTCTCATCATCCGTCGAGTCCACATCTATTAGCAATCCTTCAACCAAATTGGATTCCAGCTTCTCCTTCTTCTTCTTCCAGGTTGCATCACAAAAGGACTCAATACCTTGAACTTTGGTGATTTGAGCATGAACATCTCTAGATGTTTTCCATGCCTTTATCACCTCATATTCTCGTTCAAGCTGCTTCTTCAAGGACTCAGTTAATTCATCCTTAGAAATTTTACACTTAATTCTCAATTTTTCAAATTCAATAAATAGAGATTCTAGCACATTATTCCTCTCACTTAAAAATAAATTGTTTTCTTTTATTTTAGCATTTTCCCTAGTAAGAGTCTTAAGAGTAACACGCAAATGATATAATTCTGTAGACATGTCATTTATTGTATCATTACACTCAACTTTAGATAAATGTGCAAGGTTAGTGGTGATTACCTGATTACTTGAAGAACTTGTCTTTGTTTCATCAGACTTGACCATTAGGGCTAGATTGACATAGCTGACATCCTCATCCTCATCCAGACCATCTGCTGCCCAGTCATTTTTTTGTGTAATGAAAGCCCTTTCCTTTTGTTTGAGCAACTCAAAATATTTTTGTTTATAATCCACAGGCTCAAACTTCTTGCTGGAATCTGACTTTCTACACTCACTGGCAAAGTGCCCAGCCAAGCAACATTTGAAACATTTGAATTTTGATTTATCCACCATGTTTCTATTTGGCTTAGCTGCTCCAAAGTTCTTCTTGAACTTGAGCTTGGAAAATCTTCTGGAAAGAAATGCTAGATGTTCATCAATGTCATCCATATCATCTTGGCTCAGAGAATCTTCATTTTCTGCTACCATCCCCTTGCCCTTGTTTTCACAAATCTTTGAAGTAGATTCAACAGCTTCTACCTTCATCTCCTTCTCTTTTTCAAACTCAGCAACCAGTGCAATGGATCCTCCTTTCTTTCTCCCTTTCTCCACTCTTTCACCTTGCTCTATTTCAAGCTCATAAGTCTTTATAATGCCATACAGTCTATCTAGTGTAAACTCCTTGTATTTTTGTGAGTTTCTCAAGGAGACTATCATTGGTTTCCATTCTTTTGGTAGGGATCTCAGAAATTTGAGGTTAGAATCTTTGGTTTGGTAGACTCTTCCATGCAGCTTTAGAGCATTTAGTAGCTTTTGAAATCTACTAAAGATATCAGTGAGAGTTTCACCTTCTTCAAAGTGGAAATGCTCATATTGCTGAATTAGTAGCTGCATCTTGTTTTCTCTAACTTGTTCGGTGCCATCACAGATAATCTGAATTATATCCCAAACTTCCTTGGCAGTTTTGTAATTGATGATCTTGTCAAACATGTAACCATCAACTCCATTAAACAAAATATTCATAGCCTTCTTGTCCTTCCTGACTTGTTCAATATCAGGATCTAACCATTCATGCCTTGGCTTGGGAACTGATGGCTCATTTCCAGTTTCA
Source organism: Apium graveolens (assembly GCF_009905375.1). NCBI lineage: Eukaryota > Viridiplantae > Streptophyta > Magnoliopsida > Apiales > Apiaceae > Apium > Apium graveolens. The sequence goes on from NC_133655.1 coordinate 173,648,034, forward strand.
GCTCTCATTGGTACATGAGGGCCTCTCTCTATGCAATCTACATAGGCCTCATCTTGAGAAAGTAAATGAAGATGCATCTTTACCTTCCAGTGATGGTAATTGTCTTTGTACAGAAAAGGAATCTTGATTCCAATATCCTTCTTGTTCATCTTGCAGTTTATTGTGATCTTTAAACTCTTTGTTCTTTAAGAGCTTGCTCTGATACCAATTGTTAGTCCCTAACAATGCAACAAAAATTACAGAAGGGGGGTTAAATGGAATTCTTGAAACTTTTTCTGAATTAAAAAATGTTCTAACTTAAGATATATATGACAGTGTTTTGATTTGCAAAGTGCGGAATAACAAGTTAAATATGAATCAAAACAAAAAGTAATAAAAACACAAGTCTTTAAAAATTGTTGGTGGATTAAAATGTATCCACCATATATATATATATATATCAAGAAAACTCTATGAAGCTTGAATAGCTCACATCTGCTTACAAATAAGAACAACTAAACTTACAGAGAAATGCTAAGGATACAGCTTACAAATGTTTCTCTGAGAAAATATTTTCTTTGTCTTCTTGTTATTCTAATTGTTACTCTTGGTTTATAAATTACGAAGATTACACAGTAATAAGACAAGATAATAAAACAAAACCTATCAAGTCTAATACTATGCTACTTTATTACTCTATTCCTGCATATTTCAATATCTTCATAATAGCATGGAAATGACAGTGCTTCTTTGTTCTCAAAAACCCAGTTGAATAGGCTTCCACATTCCTTTTGCATACACTCGACGTATGTGACTGTGTTGTCACTATTAACAGATGTTTGAATTGATTATGTGTCGGGTACATGATCATCCGTCAGGTTGCCTTGTTGATCATTCGTCGAGTAGCATTATAAATTATATGTCGGTAGCTATTTGGCACTTGACTTCATTTCATTTATGCAAAATTACAAGACATTATCAATGTACAATTAATCAACCTATTCTGTATATCTAATTAAAGTCAACATGACTTATATGCTACTATAGAATCTATACAAAGGTGTTTGCAGAAATGTGCTACATGACTTATTGTTACAAAAGCTACTCACTCGATGGATATCAAATCATCATCCGTCGGGACTATATTGAGTCATCCGTCGGGACTATATCTGCTTATCCATCGAGTGCTACATTTTTCACTAAGTTAAACCTACTAAGGTGTTTTATTAATGAAATCATCAAGTTCACAACATATACACAACAATGTGTTGAGATAAAAGCTTGAAAGATTGGCTCGAAGCTGCAAGGAATAAAGAAGAAGAAAAAATAAAGTTTTGGCAGAAGGCAGGCGCGCTCACGCTGGTGTTGCGCGCGGCCGCGTCGGGGGAACAGAAAGTCAGCGCGCCCGCGCTGGTGAAGAGTGTGGCCGCGCTGGGTCGGGATAAACAAATCCTGATTCTTTTTCCATTCGAATTCTAGACTCCTAGGATGCATGGACTGCTATATAAGCATAATTTAAGTCGTTTTTCAAGATATATTCAGAGATTCAGAGTTTTTAAGACATCAAAGAGGGAGAAGGCGGCAAGAGACCTTTTTGGCACAATTCAACAAAGGCAAAGACGATCTAGTTTATTCTTGTGAATCTTTGTTTTGAGTTGTAATTTGGATGCTTGTTTCTTGTTTCGTTGAACCTATATTCTTGTGTGTACTTTGGTTTATTTATTCGTATAAAGACTACATTTGCTATATCATGTGTTCATTAGAACCCACGTTGGCGATGAGTTCGATTATGGGCTAATTGTTATCGTGGGGTTCTAGCGGATTTATTTATGGATTCCTTTAGTTAAATTATTCGATACCTTAGTGTGTGGTGATTATATGATATCCTAGTATTGGTTGTGCGTATTCGTCTTGTGAGCGCCGCGAACTTATAAAATAGTGTGTTAATTCTTAATGAAGCGAAAGTGAATTTAAAGATTTAGAACTTGCCATGCTAGCATAGGTTCATGTATTGTTATGCATGATTTGTAGGTAATTTTACCCATCTTAATTGCCCTGTGTAATCAAGATAGATAACTTGTGCTTAACCCATTATGTTGTCAAATTCTATAGACATATAGGGTCTCAATATAATTGGTGCCTATTTAGCTTCTATCTCTTTTGTGGATGTCTGGTAGAATGGTACTCATGCAACGAAAGTTGGCATTCATCAGTTTCATGTTGTCTGATTAGTGTCATCACCATTGCATGCTAAGGTTGAGAATAATAAGGCTATTGAATGAAGTACTTAATGAAGTTAGAATTCCATGTCTGTCATATATATTAACTCAGTCTATTTTATTCTCGTAGTTATAATAATTAACGTAATTCTTAGTTATAAACATTCTCACTCTGTTAAAGTCTTAGCATTGAATAATAACTATATATTATTGCTTAGGTGCATAATTTATATAGTTAACCAATACAGTCTCTGTGGGAACGAATTTGATTTATATCTCATACTACTTGCGAACTTGTATACTTGCGTGTAATATTAGCGCTTGTTTAGCGACTAACAAGTTTTTGGCGCCACTGCCGGGGACTGCAGTGTTAATTACTAGTTTATGTGCTTTCCATCAGTGGTCGTAAAAGTTCATTGATTCGGACATTGTTACTTATTTGGTCCTTGTTTTATTTCAGGTGATCTAGCGAGGGTGTATGCATACACGCTCGCGTACTCGTAAGAGAACACTTGATAAAGCCGAGGAAGAACTTGTGGTAATTTGTAGGGAAGTTTTTGAGGAAGAAAAGAAGGTAGAAGAAGAATAGAAAGTTGAAGAGCCAATTATAGCAGCTATGGGTGATTAAGCAGAAAATCTAAAGGCTTTGATGGACTATTCTAAGCCAAAGTTAATGACATTCAGTCTAGAATCATTAGACTAGCCATCGCGGCTAACACTTTTGAGATCAAGTCAAGCACGATCCAGATGATACAGAACTCAGTTCAGTTTGGGGGTTCTCCTACCGAAGATCCCAACATGCACATCAGGGATTTCATCGAGATCTGCGACACTTTCAAGTTCAATGGTGTGACTGAAGATGCTATCAAGCTGCGACTCTTCCCATTCTCTTTGAGGGACAAGGCTAAGTGTTGGTTACACTCTCTACCAACGGGGTCTATCACAACTTGGGAAGATCTTGCTCAAATGTTTCTCACTAAATTTTTTCCCATGGCGAAGACTGCAGCAATCAGGAATGCTCTTACCCAGTTCGCCCAGCAAACTGGAGAATCTCTGTGTGAGGCTTAGGATCGATATAAGGAGATTCTAAGGAAGTGCCCACGCCATAGCATGCCTGATTGGATGATTATCAACTTTTTCTAAAATGGACTTGGTCCTACTTCTAGGCCCATGCTTGATGTAGCATCAGGAGGAGCCTTGTGGGCTAAGAGCTACGATGAAGCTTATGAACTTATTGAACTGATGGCTGCTAATGAGTACCAGAATCCTTCCCAGAGACTGACTCAGGGAAAAGTGGCAGAAATTCTAGAGTTGGATGCAGCAACTGCTATAGCTGCCTAACTTAAGGCTTTGACAATGAAGGTGGACACTTTGGCTAATTATGGAGTTAATCAAATCACTAGTGTCTGTGAGCTTTGTACTGGCACCCATAAAACTGATCAGTGCGCAATTTCTAATGAATCAGCTCAGTTCATGAGCAACTTCCAGCGATTGCAGCAACCTGCGCCAGCCACCTATCATCCCAACAACCGTAATCATCCTAATTTCAGTTGGAGCAATGCTCATAATGCGGTTCAACAGCCTTATCAGTAGTATCCATCTAAGCAGTACAACCCCCTAGTTTTCAGCAACCGTAGTATGCACCAAAACAACAACTCCAGTTGCAACAAGCTAATGAAAAATTTGAATTAGAGGAGTTGAAGCTCATGTGCAAGAGTCAAGCTGTTTCTATCAAGACCTTGGAAAATCAAATTGGGCAAATTGCCAATGCCTTGCTAAATCATCAACCTGGTACATTGCCTAGTGACATTGAAGTACCAGGAAAGAAGGATGCTAAAGAGCAAGTAAAGGCAATCACTTTGAGGTCTGGGAAGGTTGCAAATCCTGATCGAACTCAAGCGTTGACTGAAGAAGCTGGGGTTGAGGAAGAAGCAAAGCAGCAGGATGAAGAAGTGGAACCAAGGAAGACTACTGTTGAGCACACTCTACATGAGGGTAATACAGGGGAGGATATGAAGTTTCTTGAAAACCTCCAGAAACTTCTCGAATTGCTTGTCCAGCTTTTCCTAAGAGGCTGCAGAAGAAAAAGCTGGACAAGCAATTTGAGAAGTTTCTGGAGGTGTTCAAGAAACTTCATATCAACATACCTTTCGCTGAGGCTCTCGAGCAGATGCCTAGTTATGCAATGTTTATGAAATGTATTCTCTCTCGGAAGGTGAAGCTAGATGATTTAGAGACAGTCGCTCTCACGGAGGAATGCAGTGTTGTGCTGCAGCAGAAGTTGCCTCCAAATCTTAAAGATGCAGGAAGCTTCACTATTCCATGTACTATTGGAAAAGTGTCTTTTGACAGATGCTTATGTGACTTAGGAGCTAGCATCAATCTGATGCCCTTGTCAATCTTCAAGAAATTAGACTTACCTGATCCCAAACCAACTTACATGACCTTGCAGTTGGCATACCGTTCTATTACATATCTGAGAGGTATTGTGGAGGATGTCTTGGTCAAGGTGGATAAACTCATCTTCCTTAGCTGATTTCGTTATTCTTGATTTTGAGGAGGATAAGAAGATTCCCATAATCTTGGGAAGGCCCTTCTTGGCAACTGGCCGAACTTTAATTGATGTACAGAAAGGTGAGCTTACAATGCGAGTGTTGAATCAGGATGTGACGTTCAATGTGTTCAATGCTATGAAATTTCCTATTGATAATGAGGAGTGTTTAAAAGTCGAGTTGGTCGACTCGGTGGTCACATCGGAACTTGATCAAATGTTAAGGTCTGATGCCTTAGAAAAAGCCTTGTTGGGAAATTCAGACAGTGAGAATGACGAAGGAGATCAGCAATTGCAATATTTGAATGCGTCTCCCTGGAAGAGGAAGATTGATATGCCTTTTGAATCTCTTGGAATGGAAGAATTGAACAAAGCTCCTAAATGCCTCAAGCATTCTCTTGAGGAAGCTCCTACACTTGAGCTTAAGCCGTTACCTGAACATTTGAGGTATGCTTTTTTGGGTGATGCATCTCTCTACCTGTTATAATTGCATCTGACCTTTCAGGTAGCGATGAGGAAAAGCTTTTGAGAATTCTGAGAGAGTTAAAATCGGCAATTGGATGGACTATAGCAGATATCAAGGGAATCAGCCCTTCCAACTGTATGCATAAAATTATGCTAGAAGAAGGTAGCAAACCTACAGTTGAGCAGCAAAGAAGACTTAATCCAATCATGAAGGAAGTATTAAAGAAGGAAATTCTGAAGTGGCTAGATGCAGGGATCATTTATCCCATCTCTGACAGTTCATGGGTAAGCCCGGTTTAATGTGTACCAAAGAAAGGTGGTATTACTGTGGTAGCAAATGAGAAGAATGAGCTAATTCCTAAACGGACAGTCACGGGGTGGAGAGTCTGTATGGACTACAGGAAGCTAAACAAGGCCACTAGGAAGGATCACTTTCCCTTGCCCTTCATTGATCAGATGTTTGACAGGTTGGCTGGTCATGAGTACTATTGTCTCCTGGATGGGTATTCGGATTATAATCAGATTTGTATCGCTCCAGAAGATCAAGAGAAAACTACCTTCACTTGTCCATTTGGTATGTTCGCTTTTAGAGGAGTTTCGTTTGGTACGTGTGGTGCACCAGCCACATTTCAGCGATGTATGATGGCCATCTTTTCTGATATGAGTGGCCAGAATGTGGAAGTGTTCATGGACGACTTCTCTGTCTTTTGGTGATTCTTTTGATGAATGTTTGCAAAATCTTTGACATGTTCTCAAGAGGTGCGTTGAGACAAATTTAGTTCTCAATTGGGAGAAATGTCACTTTATGGTGCGTCAAGGCATATTTCTCGGGCACAAAATTTCTAGTAAGGGTCTTGAGGTGGATAAGGCCAAGGTGGGGGTCATTGAGAATCTTCCCCCACCTATTTCTGTCAAGGGAATTCACAGTTTTCTTGGTCACGCGGGTTTCTATAGGTGTTTCATCAAGGACTTCTCGAAAATTTCAAAGCCATTGTGCAGATTACTAGAGAAAGATGTTCCTTTCAAATTTGATAACGAGTGCCTTGTGGCTTTGGAGACATTGAAGAAGAGTCTAATATCGGCACCGATCATAACCGCACTTGATTGGAATGAGCCTTTTGAGATGATGTGCGATGCAAGTGATTATGCAGTTGGAGCAGTTCTTGGGCAGAGGAAAACAATATATTTCATGTAGTCTACTACGCAAGTAAGACTCTAAATGGTGCTCAACTGACTTACACTATTAGGGAAACATAACTTTTGGCTATTGTCTACGGTTTTGAGAAATTTGATCTTATCTACTTGGGACTAAGGTGACGGTTTTCACTGATCACACCGCCATTCGATATCTTCTCTCGAAGAAGGACTCGAAGCCTAGATTGATTCGATGGGTTCTTTTGCTCCAAGAATTTGAACTAGAGATCAAGGAAAAAAAGGAACTAAAAATCAAGTTGCTGATCATCTCTTGCGTTTAGAGAATCCTAATGCTACTTCATTGGATAAGATATTGATAAATGAGTCTTTTCCCGATGAGCAGCTGTTTGGAGTACAAGAAGAAGAGTCGTGGTTTGCCGATATTGTGAACTACCTTGTGAGTAACATCATGCCTCCCGACTTATCTTATGCTCAAAAGAAGAAGTTTCTACACGAAGTGAAGTGGTATATGTGGGATGAGCCGTTTCTTTTTCGCCAGGGAGCTGACCAAATCATCAAGAGATGTATTCCTTATGGCGAAACAGGGGGAATCTTGTGAGATTTCCACTCAACGGCTTATGGAGGACATTATGGTGGAGAAAAGACAGCAGCTCGTGTTCTTCAAGCAGGTTTCTTTTGGCCAACATTTTTTAAAGATGTGCATCAGTTTATTTTGAAATGTGATCGATGTCAACGTGTGGGTAATATGTATAAAAAGGATGAGATGCCTCTTAATGTGCTTCTCGAGGTTGAGGTCTTCGACGTTTGGGGAATTGACTTCATGGGGCCATTTTCTCGTCTTGCAACAATTAGTATATCTTGTTGGCGGTTGATTACGTGTCAAAATGGGTTGAAGTTAAGGCATTGCCGATGAACGATGTGAAAATCGTGCTTAATTTTCTTCACAAGAAGATATTCACAAGGTTTGGGACTCCAAGAGTCATAATCAGTGATGAGGGGTCACATTTTTGTAACCGCAAGTTCACTGCCATGATGAAGAGGTATAATATGAATCATCACATTGCTACGGCTTATCATCCTCAAACAAATGGTCAATCTGAGGTTTCTAATAGAGACATAAAGTGCATTTTGGAGAAAGTGGTATGTCCATCAAGGAAGGATTGGTCTTTGAAGCTTGATGAAGCTGTTTGGGCGTATAGAATAGCATATAAGACTCCATTGGAAATGTCGCCGTTTTAGTTAATTTATGGTAAGGGGTGTCATTTGTCGATGGAACTCGAGCATAAAGCTTATTGGGCTTTGAAGAAATTGAATCTGTACTTCGATGAAGCTGGAAAGAAAAAGGATGCTTCAATTGAACGAACTTGACGAATTTCGACTTCAAGCTTACGAGAACAACAAAATGTACAAGGAGAAAGTCAAGAGGTGGCACGATCGATGTCTAGTGCTCAAGAAATTTGTGCCAGGGAAACAAGTTCTTTTATTCAACTCTCATCTCCTTCTTTTTCCTGGAAAGTTGAAGTCAAGATGGTCAGGGCCCTTCATAATCAAAATTGTGTTTCCACATGGAGCAGTGGAAATTTTTGAGAATGATCTGGGCCAAACATTCAAGGTAAATGGTCAATGGTTGAAGAATTATTATGGTGATAAGGCAAACCATGAGGTGGTTAATGCTGTTTTATTGTCCACTTAATCTCGAGATTCTACGTCAAGCTAGCGACATAAAAGAAGCGCTTCTTGGGAGGCAACCCAAGTATGTTGTACATTAGTAGGTAGAGGAAGCAAGAAGAAAAGAGAAAAACACAAAAAAGAAGAAAAAGAAGAAAATTCGGGGCCAAGTACAGAAGCTGGGTGCGCCCGCGCTGGCCAAGCGCGCGGCCGCGCCGTTTTTCCAGTAACCAAGCGCACCCGCGCTGTCCTAGCGCGCGCCCACGCCAGTTTTCCAGAATGTGAGCGCGCCCGCGTTGTCCAAGCCCGCGGCCACGCCGAGTCCCTATTCCGAAATAATAAAAACAACAATTTTATTATAGAAAATCGGGATTTTAATTCCAAAATCAATTCTAACCCGATTTTTACTCTTCCACATCCCATAATTCTCTCTCCTAATCAATTCCATTATTCCCACAATTCCCGTAATCAATTCCCACTTCTATTCCTTATCAAATTCACACCCCTCCACCTATAAATACATACACTTGCATACATCTTCTCCACCAATCGGCAAACTCTCAAACACATATTCTCTCTAAACACTTAAGCTTTTTTTCGCTCTTTTTCAATCCGATGGCACCCAAAAGACAGAGAACTCAAGTTGGAAGCAGCACCGCCGATTCTTCTATTGCGAGTGGTGTGAGGCCCAGGTTCTCTACTCCTGAAAATGAGGGGGAGTATACGAGGCTTTTATCGAAGCCTATTGCTAAGGACAGAGGATTTCTACCATCAGGAAAAGATGGTAGGCTGTTGGAGATGATTTTGGAGATGGGCCGGGTTCCTTTTTGTGAGGCTCCCACTGTTGTGCCCATGAGTGTTGTGCCGGAGTTCTACGCCAACGCTAAGGCGGAGAAGAATGGTTTTACGGTGGTGAGGGGGAGGACTGTTGAGTACAGTGCTGAGGCTATCAGGACGGTGATTGAGCAGCCTACGAGGAAGGTGGGCCAGGACACTTGGAACGATAAGACTCCTGAGGACTTCAATTTGGATCTCATCGTTGCTACTCTCTGTGTGCCTGATACTCATTGGAAGTTCCAAAGGGGCAATACTGATTACTCCACGTTCCCTGCTTCATGCATGAACAGGTATGTACGGGCTTGGAACTCGTTTATTTGTGTTAACATCATGACATCTTCGCATGTGCATGAGATTACGGTGGAGCGTGCTCGTCTTCTTTGGGGTATTCTGCAGGGTGATTACATTGATTTGGGGATGGTGATATATCCGGGGATCCTGAGGTTTTTGAGATGAGGTACTACTGGGGCGATTCCGTATGCGTCCATTTTGACGAAGTTGTGCGTGGCAGTTGGTGTTCATTGGCCCGCACATGAGCAGTTTCAGTTTCTCAGTGCTCCTATTGACAGTTCTACACTGCACAACATGATTGAGTGGTATGGAGGGAAGCCCAATCCCAAGGGGCTTGGTTACTCATATGATCATTTTCCAGGTGGTGTGCCTATGGAAGCAGCTATAGCAGGAGGTTCTCAACATGCCCGTAGATCAGCTTGGAGAGCTCAGTATGGAGAGGAGGCTGGACCGTCAGGATCTCAGCAGCAGCAGAGGGAGGCAACAGGAGCAGAGATGGGAGTTGGTTTGAGTTCGACGTAATATAGGCATCTTGCGAGGAAGATGGATGTGATGCACGACATCCATAGTCATTTTGCACGCGATCTCTCCCAGGCACTTGGGACTGCATTTAGAGCCTCCAGACACAATATAGGCACTTGGTTTGAGTTCGACGCAATATAGGCATTTTGATTCCGTGTATCCACCTCCGGAGACACCTGACACTCCACCCTTTGAGGGTGAGGATTCTGATTCAGAGTAGGTATGCCTGATTCCTTACTATTACCTTCACTGAGGATAGTGAATATTTTAAGTTTGGGGGTAGTAGTTGAAGGAATATATTTGTGTGAGTCTCATATAGTTGCATGTTCATGATAGTTTTATTTCATGTAGTATTTCATATAGTTGCATATATTTTTCCATGCAGTTTTTTTTTATTTTTGGTAGTTTTTATGATAGTTTGTTCATGTAGTTTCATGCATTTGCGTTATATTATGATTCCCTTAGATAATTTTTTTGATTAATTGGTGATATTAATGCTAGTGTAATGATGTCGTATTTAGTGACGTTGAGTCTTATTGGATTGATTTGCATGATAGAGACATTTATATTTCACTAAGTCTTATAGGTTGCTACAGTGCTAGATCATAGTCATGATTTATTGGTTTATTGAGGTTTAATTGCTTGTTTATATTTAGAATTGAGGGTATTCTCTTAATAATAAAAGACATGGATATTTAGAAATTGGAGAAATTCGATTTTATTGCTAGTTTTTTTAAGGCTAGGCCTCAAATGGCTAGTAGCCGACTCATATTTTTATGAGTAGTCTAGGGTTGAATGAGATGGAGCAAAACACACTCATTCAGAAATTGAAAAAAAAAGAAAAAAAAAAGAATAACTGTTCTGTATAATTGATCACGAGTGGGCTATTTAGTACTCGAGTTATTAAGTTCTTAGGGGACTTAGTGCCTAGTGACCTAAGGCTTCTATAGTCTAGGATCCGCTAACCTAACGCTCGCTACATGGGTACTATTGTATAAGTCTTTTGTAGACCTCACTCATTGCACGATCAAATAAGCATATGTGTTTTGTTTTGTATGAATAAAAGCATGAATCCATGATTAACTCTGATATAAGAATTGAAGTGTTATAATTTATTTTGAGTCTAGCTTTTATTCTGTTTATAAAGTTGCGATTGTCTTGATAAGTAGTGAGTCATGGTTGTCGATCTAGTTGTGATAGTACATCTGTAAGCATTTCACACACACACGTCTCTGGTATGTAGATTGATTTGTGAGATTTGACGGATCTTTATGCAAATAATTGCATTTGTTGAGGTGTTGCTAGTTTATTGGTTCAATTATTCTTTGGGGATCATTGCATTCATATTAGTTGCATTCATGCATTTTTATTTCTTGTTCTTTGAGTCTGTTTATGCTTGAGGACAAACATCGATTCAAGTTTGGGGTTGTGTTAAGTGGCATTTATGACACTTATTTATGCTTTAATAAGCTTTGAGTTTGTGTATTTGTACTCAAGTTATTTATGTTTTAACGTGTTTTCAGGTGTTTTTTCATTTCAGGCTTTACTTCGTAAATCAGGTAATTAGCATTGTTTTGATGCGAATATAGTGTTTAAGATTTGTTGAAATAAAAGCTTGAAAGATTGCTCGAAGCTGCAAGGAATAAAGAAGAAAAAAAATAAAGTTTTGGCAGAAGGCAGGCGCGCCTGCGCTGGTGTTGCGCGCGGCCGCGCCGGGGGAACAGAAAGTCAGCGCGCCCGTGCTGGTGAAGTAAGCGGCCGCGCTGGGTCGGGATAAATAAATCCTGATTCTTTTGCAATTTGAATTCTGGACTCCTGGGATGCATGGAATGCTATATAAATATAACTTAGGTCATTTTTCAAGATATATTCAGAGATTCAGAGTTTTCAAGACATCAAGGAGGGAGAACACGGCAAGAGACCTTTTTGGCACAATTCCACAAAGGCGAAGACGAACTAGTTTATTCTTGTAAATTTTTATTTTGAGTTGTAATTTGGATGCTTGTTTCTTGTTATTCTGAATCTATATTCTTGTGTGTACTTTGGTTTATTTATTCATATAAAGACTACATTTGCTATATCATGCTTTCATTGGAATCCACGTTGGCCATGAGTTCGATTATGGGCTAATCATTATTGTGGGGTTCTAGCAGATTTATTTATGGATTCCTTTAGTTAAATTATTCGATACCTTAGTGTGTGGTGATTGTATGATATCCTAGTATTGGTTGTGCGTATTCGTCTTGTGAGCGTCGCGAACTTATAAGATAGTGCGTTAATTCTTAATGAAGCGAAAGTGAATTTAAGGAATTAGAACTTGCCATGCTAGCATAGGTTCATGTATTGTTATGCATGATTCGTAGGTAATTTTACCCATCTTACTTGCCCAGTGTAATCAAGATAGATAACTTGTGCTTAAACCGTTATGTTGTCAAACTCTATAGACATATAGGGTATCATTATAATTGGTGCGTATTCAGCTTCTATGTCTTTTGTGGATGTCAAGTAGAATGGTACTCGTGCAACGAAAGTTGGCGTTCATTAGTTTCGTGTTGTCTGATTAGTGTCATCACCATTGCATGCTAAGGTTGAGAATAATAAGGCTATTGAATGATGTACTTAATGAAGTTAGAATCCCATGTCTGTCATATATATTAACTCAGTCTATTTTATTCTTGTAGTTATAATAATTAGCGTAATTCTTAGTTATAAACATTCTCACTCTGTTAAAGTCTTAGCATTGAATAATAACCATACATTGTTGCTTAGGTGGGTAATTTAGATAGTTAACCAATACAGTCTCTATGGGACCGAATCTGATTTATATCTTATACTACTTGCAAACTCGTATACTTGCGTGTAATATTAGTGCGTGTTTAGCGACTAACAATACTATCGGAGCGTGCCCATGGCATCTATCGCATCTCTTCACATAAGCCTTTGCATCGTCTAGCATAGTTGGCCAGTAGAACCTCAACCGATTTATCTTGTGAGCGAGAGCCCTGCCCCCCAAGTGTTGTCCACAAATCCCTTCATGGGCTTCTTTAAGTGCCTCCTCTGCTTCAAGAGGTCTTAAGCACTTCAAGTATGGAATAATAAAGGACCTTTTGTAAAGTAGGCCTTCAATCAGCGAGTATCTTAACGCTCTAACTGACAGCTTGCGTGCCTCCTGGACATCATCGGGGAGCCACCCAGTTTCTAAGTGGGTCTTGATCGGGTCTATCCAACAGCTTGCCACACCAACCGGTGCTATCAGATTTATGACATGAATAGTAGGGGTCTTCAAGACCTGGAAGTAAATACTTCTTGGATAGTTCTCGATTTCAGACGAGGTGAACTGAAACAAGGCATCCGCTGTAGTGTTCTCCTCACTCGGAACATGTTCTGCGTACCATTCATCGAACTGAGTCAGTATTCCCTTTATGACTCTCAGGTACTTGGCCATAGTATCATCCTTGGCCTCAAACTCCTTATTAACTTGAGTAACTACAAGTCTTGAGTCTCCGCAGACCTTCAGGTTTTTGGCCCTCACGGCTCTAGCCAAGCCTAAGCCAACTATTAATGCTTCATATTCCGCTTCATTGTTCGTAGTCGGGAAGTCGAACTTCAAAGCATATTCAATTATAAACCCATCAGGGCTTTCCAAGACTAGGCCTGCATCACTAGATTTTGTTTTGGACACTCCGTCAAAATGGAGAACCCAATACTCTTTTAAGCTTGTTTCGTCATCCTTCTCCTTCTCTCCTCCTTCTGGGGTTACTATCTCTTGCCCCCGACTTCTTGGTTGTTAATGGTGCATTCGACCATGAAGTCTGCTAAGACCTGAGCCTTGATGGCCGTTCGAGGCTTGTATTTGATATCAAATTCTCCTAACTCCGTCGCCCACTTGATGAGCCTTCCACTGGCCTTCAGGCTATGAAGAATGTTCCTCAAAGGTTGGTCCGTCAGGACTTCGATCTTGTGAGCCTGGAAGTATGGTCTCAACTTCCTCAAGGCTGTGATGAGAGCAAGTGGGAACTTTTCCATGGTGGATTAATTCAATTCTTCTCCATGGAGCACCTTGCTTACAAAGTATACAGGCTTCTAGAGCTTCTGCTCTTCCTTCACGAGGAATGCACTCACGGCTTGTTCAGATACCGCGAGGTATAAATAAAGAGTGTCCTCCAGACTTGGTTTAGCCAATAACGGGGCTTCAGTCTTGTACTTCTTCAGCTGTTCAAAGGCCTCTTGGCTCTCAGCTGTCCATTTAAAGTCCTTCAACTTCTTAAGGGTCTTGAAAAAGGGTAGACATTTGTCTCCTAACTTGGAGATAAACCTCCCTAGAGCAGCAATTCTTCCCGTCAGCTTCTGAATGTCCTTGATGGAGCGTGGTGGCTCCATATCAAGGATGGCTTTGATCTTGTCGGGGTTGGCCTCTATTCCCCTCTTAGAGACCATATGACCCAAAAAATTTCCAGACCCAACGCCAAAAGCACACTTGGCTGGGTTTAACATCATCTTGTGGTTCCTTAGCACTTCAAATGCCTCTCTGAGGTGACTAATATGATCGGCCTTGCTTAGGATTTTGACTAACATGTCATCAATATAGACCTCCATAGTCTTCCCAATTAGATGGGCAAATATCTTGTTTACCAGTCTTTGGTAAGTAGCTCCTGCATTCTTATGTCCAAAAGTCATAACAAGATAACAGAATAAACCAAAGTCAGTTATGAAAGATACCTTGGGGGTGTCATCCTTATGCATTCTAATCTGATTGTAACCACTAAAGCCATCCATGAAGCTTAGCATCTCGTGTCCAGCAGTGGCATCGATCAGGGTATCAATCCTTGGTAGGGGGTAACGATCCTTGGGACAAGCATCATTCAAGTCAATGAAGTCAATGCACATTATCCACTTTCCATTGGCCTTCTTAACCATTACGGGGTTGGCCAACCATTCAGGGAATTACACTTCCTCAATAAATGCAGCTTCTAAAAGCTTCTCGACCTCTTACTTAATCGCTTCAAGCCTATCAGGGGCATAAGTTCTCTTCTTTGCTTTACAGCCTTCCGAGTTGGATCAATGCTCAACCTATGAGTTATAAGGTTTTGGTCAATCCCAGGCATATCAGCTATTGTCCAAGCAAATACATCATTGTTTTCTTGGAGGAAAGTTGTCATTCGGCCCTTCAAGGCCTTGTCCAGAGATGCCCCAATGTACGTGACCTTCTCCGGGTCTAAAGGGTCTAAAGGAATTGGGACCAAGTCCTCAGCTGGCTTCCCTCAGATTTCATCATTTTCTCAGACATCCATGTCTTCTATGGGGAGGACCTGCCCCCTGTTATATCGGGCCTAAGTGATGCAACATAGCAACTACTGGCCATCTTCTGATCTCCTCTTGCTTCTCCAACACCATTTCTAGTTGGGAACTTCGGTACCATGTGGTAGGTTGAGGGCACATCCTTAAAACTATGGATCCCTATTCTACCCATGATAACATTGTAAGTAGAGGCTGCCTTAACAACCTGAAAGTTTAACATCTGCATGGCCTCCCTAGGCTCTTCCCCGATAGTTATGGGAAGTTGTATTGCTCCTTCAACTTTGCATTCCACATGGTTAAACCCGTAGATGGGTGCGTCAGATGGAGTTAGCTGAGAATCATTGTAGCCCATCCTTATGAATGTGTCATGGAACAGAATCTCCATGGCAGCTCCATTGTCCACTAGGACCTTCATAACAACACAATTTCCAATTATCGGAGTGATAACCAGAGGATCATCCTGAGGAAATTTCAAACCTTCAAGGTCTGGATCACCAAATTCAAGCGTCATCTCTGACTTAGAACGCTTAGATGGCTCTCCAACTATGCTCATCACTTCTCTGCATAAGCTTTTCAGGAGTTCCTTGTAGTACCAGCTGATGTAGGTCCTCCTGAGATTATATTGATTACTGGCCCTCGGGTATGTGGGTTGCGATCTTTGTCGTTACCCCTTCGATCGCCATATCTTCAATCATTATCTCTCTTTTGGCCTCCGGCCTCTTCACCCTTGGTGAAACGTCCAAACTTTCCCCTTCAGATCAGATACTTAATCTCATCCTTGAGTTGCCTACAATCGTCAGTATCATGACCAACATCTTTGTGAAACTTGCAGTACCGGCTCTTGTCTCTTTTTCGGGATCTCCCCTTAGTGGCTTCGGCCATTTGAAGTCTTTGTCCTTTTCAATTTCCATAAGGATTTGGCTCCTTGGAGCATTCAACCTTGCATATTCAGCGAACCTTGGTTGTTGATTCTTCTTAGAAGAGGAGGAGTCAGAGTTTTTTCCAATTCGTGGATACTTGTCCTTGGCATCGTACTCCTGATCTGTCTTCCGTTTCTTGTTACCAGTAGGTTCATTATTCACATCTATGTTCTTCATACTCTCCTCCATCTTAATATATTTCCCAGCTCTATCATGGAGCTGCAACATGCTTTTGGGAGGGCGCTTAGCCAAGGACATCTTAAAGAACTCGTCTCTAGTCCCTTGCTGCAGGGCTATCATAGCTACTTTATCATCAAGATCAGGGACCTTCAAAGCCTCCTTCGTAAATCGATACAGATACTCTCTTAGGGACTCCTTTGCTCCTTGGACTATACCCATGAGAGATGCTGAACTCTTCTTGTGCACTCTGCCACTTATGAACTGCTTAATAAAAGCTTGACTCAAGTCCTTAAAGGATCTAATAGAGTTTGGGGGCAGGCGGCTGTACCACCTTTGAGCCATTCCTGATAGGGTTAACGGGAAGGCCCGACACTTAATAGTGTCGTTCACGGGTTGTAACAACAGGGTGTTAGAGAACATCCTAACATGATTAGCGGGGTTGCCAGTACCATCGTATGCTTTGATGGTGGGCATCTTGAACTTCCTTGAGATGTGAGCATTCATTATCCAGGTCTTGGGGAACCTGCCCTTCCTAGTATTGGACCATCCGGGTCTATGATTGGAGGAGGATTTCTCCGCCTTGGAGCGAGTGGGGGTCTTGGGGCCAGATGTTTCTCCAGGTCTTGCTTTAGCCTTTCGATCTCTGCTTCAGGAGCCCTGATCCTCTCTTGAACATCTTGGGGATTCATCCCTTGAGTGCTCCTAGAGCGTTGTTCAGTGTCAGCCATCGGCTCTTTGCCAACATGCCTCCTTCTTGGAGCAACATCATCATCCGATGACTCGGAGTCTCTTTCAATATTAGGTCCAGAGAATTCTTGATCCTCAGGAATAGGATCCAAGCCACGTATATATTGGGGTGTCCGCCCTTGTGCTTCACTCTTATTAGAGTGTCCACTCCCTCCAACTTCGGGGTAGAGGTATCCCGTAAGGGGGTTAGTAGTCACAATTGTCGAGTACTCATACCCAAGGGGTTGAGAGTTCACAGGTGCATGCAGCTGCTGAAGTTGGGGATTCGTCCCTTGAGGAGCCGGGGGATTCGTCCCTTGTGGCTGAGCCTTAGTTGCCCCTACTAGGGTTCCTCCTTGGGTGGAGGCATAAGTTTAGTGCGGTGGTATGTCCACCACTGATGCGATTGTTCGTGATGGGACAGGAGTGTCTGTCCCACTAGTGTTTCTGCTCTGTGTGTTCACCATGGTTGTCGTAAGTGTCCTACAGACGGCGCCAAAGGTTGTGGAATAAAAACCTGAGTACATTAGTGTTTAATGCTAGGGTTGGTGAGCTTCGATCTTTAATGGTTGCTCTTGTGTTCGGGACTACGGTCCTTGCAAGATGCCTACGTATCTCTGTGTTGTAGAGAATCAAGCTAAAAATGTAGTTCTAGGTTGAGGGGTAGAGCCCTTTATATAGAGTTGAGTCTAGGGTTAGACTTTTGTTGGGAGACTTGGTGGACAAGTCTCTAACTTAGATGATGATTAGGAGTCCTACTGAGGAAGGAGTTCCAAAACCTTCTGTGTAGGACTTTGAGTCTGTTTAGAACACATGTCTCTGCTCTTCCAGCCGTATTGGGCCTAGTCCGTGATCAGCTCGTGTTCGTGGACTTGGACGACCTCTGCTAGTAGGCCTTGACTGTTTGGGCCGTCATGGGCTTGTTACGAAGCTTCGGACCAGACAGACCTACTATGAAGCTTGGACCAGACATGTCTGTGTTGGACTTTTCAGAAAAGAAGCCCAAGTGTAATTAATGTGACATTTAATGTGTCTTTAGGATGTATTTTCTATCCATAACAGAAGCCTATGACAGTCTCATTGAGAAATTCTCAAGATTACAAGGAGTCACCTTGGATAGACTATATGGGATTCTAAAGACCTATGAGTTTGAAATAGAGTAAGATGAGAAGCTGGAGAAAGGAAGAAAGAATGGAGGATCCATTACATTGGTTGCTGAGCAAGAAAAGGAGAAGGAGACAAAGGTTAAAGCTATTGAATCTGCACCGAACCATAGAGTTTGTGAAGGCAAGGGAAATGGGCTAGTAGCTGGATATGAAGACAATCTCAGTCAAGATGACATGGATGACATAGATAAGCATCTTGCTTTTCTATCCAGGAGATTTGCGAAGCTTAAATTCAAGAAGAATTTTGAAGCAGCCAAGTCAAACAGAAACATGGTTGATAAGTATATTCAAATGTTTCAAGTGTGGCTTGGCAGGTCATTTTGCTAGTGAATGCAGAAAGTCTGATTCTGGTAAAAAGAAGTTTGAGTTTGTTGATTATAAACATAAATACTTTGAATTGCTCAAACAAAAAGAAAGGGCTTTCATCACACAATAAAATGACTGGGCTGTAGATGGATTAGACGAAGATGAGGATACAAGCTATGCCAATCTAGCACTTATGGCCAAATCAGATGAAACAGAAGTCAGTTCATCAATTAATCAGGTAATCAACCCTAACCTAGCATATTTATCTAAAGCTGAGTGTAATAATGCCATAAATGACATGTCTACTGAATTATATCATCTGTGTGTTACACTCAAGTCTCTCACTAAAGAAAACACTAAACTTAAAGAGAACAATCTATTTTTAAGTAAAAGAAATACTGTGTTAGAAACTCAATTTGTTGAGTTTGAAAAACTAAAGATATAGTGCAATATTGCTAAAGATGAACTAACTGAATCTTTGAATAAAGAGGAGATTTTAAGAAAGCAGCTTGAACGACAACAGGAAGTAATCAAGGCATGGAAATCTTCTAGAGATGTTCATGCTCAAATTACTAAGGTTCAAGGTATAGAATCTTTCTGTGATGAAGCCTGGAAAAAGAGCAAGGAGAAACTTGATTCCAATTTAGTAGAAGGACTTTCAACGGATGTGGATTCGATGGATGATAAACGTTATCCGTCGAAAGACCAAAAGGATTATCCGTCGAAAGACGAGGAATCACATTCGTTGAGTGAAAGGAAGCCAGTTAGAAAAGCTAAACTAGCTAAACTCAATGAGAAATATTGATTAGTTTTTAAAAACTTTGTTCCAGGAGAAACAAGTCAAGTGAACAAAAATAAGAGAGTCAATGTAGGACATCTATCTATCAAGCAATTGAATGACATATTGGAGAAAATTGAAGTAAGAACAGAGTCTAAAAGGAAAAACAATAGGAATGGGAAAGTAAGAATTAACAAACATAACAACTACACACCTGATAAATATGCATAAAGAAAAACCCGTGTTAATTGTGGTAGTGTTAATCATTTGTCTGTTAATTGCAAACTTGTTATGCCTGCTCCCATGTCTGCACCTCCTTCATTTTCCAGTATACCTACAATGCATGTTAATGTTATGCCTGCACATAATTTGAATGCACAATTTGTTAATATGCAATTTGCTCAAAATCCTTACTATGCTGCATTTAATATGCCATAAATGCCATTTAGCATTCCTTACTGGAATAACATGTTTACAAAAATATGCATTTTCATGTTAATCAGCCTGTGCATGATAATTCTGCAATGATGAATGGTTTTAAAGGTTCTATTCAATTGGCTAAGAATGAATCTCAAATGCCTGAGTCAAATGAAGAAAAATCTAAGAAATCTAAGAAAAAGGCTAACAAAACAGGACCCAAGGAAACTTGGGTACCAAAATCAACTTAATTTGATTTTGTTGTGTGTAAGGAAATGGAAAGAATCTTTTGTATTTGGATAGTGGGTGCTCAAGGCACATGACTGGATATTCTACCCTGGTCACTGAGTTCAAGGAGAGAGCTGGCCCAAGTATTACTTTTGGAGATGACATCAAGGGTTATACTGTGGGATATAGCTTGATTTTAAAGGATAATGTCATCATTGACGAAGTTGCCCTAGCGGATGGAATCAAACACAATTTGTTGAGTATCATCCAGCTTTGTGACAAGGGCAACTCAGTAACTTTCAATTCTGAAGCCTGTGTTATGACCAACAAGAGAAGCAACAAAGTGGTTCTCACTGGAGTGAGAAAAGGAAATGTGTACTTAGCTGATTTCAACTCATTAAATACAGAATCTGTCACTTGTCTATTTAGCAAGGCAAGTGATGAAAGTTGGCTATGGTACAAGAAATTGTCCCACCTTAACTTCAAGACTATGAATGAACTGGTCAGGAAAGACTTGGTGAGAGGTATTCCTCAAGTGGAATTCTCAAAGGATGGTCCGTATGATTTCTGTCAGAAAGGAAAGCAGATCAAGGCATCATTCAGAAAGAAGCTTAATTCAACAATTGAAGAACCTCTACAACTACTGTACATGGACTTATTTGGACCAGTCAACATATTGTCAATCTCAAAGAAAAGATATTATCTAGTAATTGTGGATGATTTTTCAAAGTTCTCTTGGACATATTTTCTCAAATCCAAAGATGAAGCTAGTGAAATCATCATCAATCACATAAGAGAAGTCGATAATCATCGTGATTTCAAAGTAAGAAAATCAGGTTTGACAATTGAACTGAGTTCAAGAGTTCTGTGATGAGATTATTTTGTGAAGATAATGGGATCATGCATGAGTTTTCTGCAGCAAGGATTCCACAATAAAATAGAGTGGTGGAAAGAAAGAATAGATCTCTTATTGAAGCTGCAAGAACAATGCTTGAAGAGTCAAAGTTACCAATATACTTTTGGGTAGAGACTGAAACACTGCATGTTATACGCAGAATATTTCTTTGGTTAATAAAGCAAAATGCATGACACCCTACCAATTGTTCAAGAACAGGAAACCAACATTAAACTTTCTTCATGTTTTTGGCTGCAAATGTTATATCTTAAGGAATCAAACTGATCAGCATGGAAAGTTTGATGCCAAAGTTGATGAATGGATTTTTGTTGGATCTGCAGTTGGAAAAGCTTACAGAGTCTACAATCTCAAAACCAACATTGTTATGGAATCTGTACATGTTGTGTTTGATGATAAAAAGATTGAAGGACTACAAGATAAATATTTCCATGAAATCCTAAAATTTGACAATGTGGAGATGATTAGTGAAGACAGTGATGATGAAAGTGATCAAGAACAAATATCTAAGGACAATGCAGAAAAATCTACAACCAATGAAGCACATAATTCAACATCCGTCGAAATACAAAGTGCATCATCTATCGAAAGACAATCTGCATCATCCGTTGAAAGGCAAAGAGTAACATCCGTTGATCCATCAATAGGAGCTGAAAGCCAAGTTAGGTCACAATCAGAAAGAACTCTAATTTCAATTCAAAGGTCCATAAACTCAGGGGGAGTTTATGATCATCAAAACTTTCTCAATCATTAAGACAACAATGCGGCCTCTTCATCTAGAGCTAATGTGGCGCCCTCCAAACACGGGTCAGAAATTTGGGGTCCACACACATACCTTATTTATAACCTGCTTATAACAATAATAAAGATAATAATAATATGTAGTGACCCTACTTACCAACTACCATGGATCGCAACAGGTTAAAGTATGCACACAAGCCAAATACACTAATATATTACATACCGATCATATCCCATCTATTCAAACTCGAAACTGAGTATTAAACATTATTACAAACTTTTACAAACTCAAATTATTCAAAAGAAGTCTGCTAGCTTAACTTGATCAACCAGAACCCCTAGCTCTCGCGCTGGACTGGGGATCCTCGCTACCAACTGGTTCCCTTTTAACTGGAAAGAATATAAACAACATCGCACAAATGAGCTAACTAGCTCAGCAAGTCACAATGACAAAACTGAGAATAATGATCATCAGGTGAATATGGTTATGATATCAAGTGAACAATGGATTATGGTTTAGAATTGGATATTATACTTTTATTTCAAAAACCAAGGTTAGGCTGCTGATCAGTCACGCACTAACCCCGAGCAAAGCACACAACATTGCTCTAACTACTGGATCCAAGCCACACATTGGCCTAACTTGACCATTATATGGTCTGACCACGAATCTGGTCCATAATTTTATAAAAACAATCCAATTCTAACATAATAACAGAATAAGTAATAATAGCAATAAACAGAATTATTAACAACATTGGATGCTCCATAATGAAATGGTTTCAGGATTCATGAGAATTAATATGGCAGCTTCAAGGCTTAGCTGTTGGGTAATGAAAGAATTGAATAACAAAGGAATCAGTGTTTCAAGGTTTCAAGGATTTTGCCTTTCAAAGCATAGGATGCAATGGTTTGAGTGTGTGGGTAATTCAATTCAGTGTTCGGTATTTAGTTTGTATGTATTTGTGGAGTAGTATCATATACTTGAGGTTCATATTTGGGTATGCAATAATCAATGGCTTAGAGAGAATAAGGTTCATGGCTCAAGATCAAAACTGGAATCAGGGTTTAGGTTTCTGTGCTTCAAAGCACTTGCAATATCAGCAAAACTATCAAATACTACAATATCTCGAGAAAGTTCAAAACATTTACCTGGTATCAGCTTACTATCCTGCACTCGCTTCCAATCTCAACCGTCTTACTTCTCAACTACCTGTTTCCCTTTCCTACGTCTTGCCTCTTCTGCTCACATATCATAAGCATCTATCAATAATCAACTCATACGATTCTATTTAACACATACTTCTATCTACCCTTCGTTTCACCCAAATCCGATTAACGGATTGAAGGTTACGCAATAGTCAAGTAAACACCGAATATATAGACCGATAGTCAATCAGCAAGTCACATATAACACATAATACATCACGTAATCAATGACATATCATTTATAAAGAAGTCTTGGGTCATAAATAAGCTTTTGGTTATTTAAAATGATTTTTAAAACATTTTTCGATATTTAAAACGGGTCGTTGGATCAATTTTGGGTAAATAAACAGGGTTCGATTAGCCAATTCTGGCTTCGAAATAATTTTATAATAATTATCGAACCTTGAAAATAATTTAGAATAATATTTTAAAGCTCGAAACTATTTTTTGAAATTTTTACATCATTTTTAAATAATTAAATATAATTAAATAATTAATGAAAATCAATTAATAATTAATTAAATCAATTAATCAATTAATTTTCAAATTAATTGACCAATTAATCAATTAAAAATTGACTGAAATTAATTAACTAATTAATTCATATTTATTTTTGAATTAAAAATAATTTTCGGAATTAAAATACAAATTTTTAGAATTTTCAGAAATTAAAAACAAATTTTTTTATAATAAAAATAAATAGGAACTATGATTTTTAAACATTTTTAAAACAGGAATCCAATTTTTGCAAAGTCTGGAAACTTCAGGGACCTAACTTCATCATCTCCAAAAGTACAGGGGCCTGTTTGCAATTTTGCAAACTCCCACCGTCGACTCACCGGAGTGTGGCCGGAGAACACGATTCCGGCCACCTCAGGCCACCAAACTGTCCAGAATTAATCTACAGGTTACCAGTGATAAGTGGCATTTTATACCACTTAGAACGTCTTAAAATGGCTTAAATTGGTGTCTTGAAATCAAGTATTTTGTGTATTTGATGCGTTTTTCTAGTGTTTATGCATTTCAGGGTATTAGTTGCATTTCGGAGGAGGAATCATCAAGAATAAGCCTTGGCATGTGTTCACCATTGCGAGAGGAAAAGAACGGGCAGATTACGGCGAAGAAACGGAGCAAACCTGGAATTTTTCCAGTAGGGTCCTGCGCGCCCGCGCAGCAATGCTGAGCGGCCGCGCAACAGCCTTGCGCGCCCGCGCAGAAATGCTGAGCGGCCGCGCAGGGTCGGGGAAAAAGCTGAATTATTTTAGACTTCTACTTCTGTTTGGCTTCCAACTTCTATGTAATCTGAGTTTTATAAGACTATTACATAAGTAGATTTGAGACGTTTTCATAGAGGATATGAAGGAGATTATGTTTTAGATTGTGTTTTGCGCAAGAAGCAAAGGAGATAAGGAAGAAGACCGATTTAGCACACCGCAACGAAGAGGAAGCATATATTCTTGTGATTCTTGTTTCGTTGTAACGTTGGATGCTAGTTTTCTTGCTTTGACTTATTTACTCTTGTGACGTACTCTGTTTTAATATAATTAGTTTAGTTATTATTTTCTTGTGTCGTTTATCATGATTTCATATGAACCCATGATGGCGATAAGTTCTATTATGGGCTAATCGTGATCATGGGGTTGCAACGGATTTATTATGAAATTCTTTAGTTAATTGTTTAATACTTTAGTGTGTGATGATTGCATGATATCTAGTATTGGTTGTGCGTATTCGTCTTATGTGCGTCGCGAACATATAAGATAGGGTGTTAATCTCTTGTGAAGCGATGGTGGATCTTGAGATTTAGAACTTGCCATGCTAGCATAGGTTCATGTACGTTGTGCATGATTAGTGGGTAACTCTAACAGTTTTATTTGCCTTATGTAATCAAAAGGAATAACTTGTGCTTAAATCGTTGTGTTGTCAATTTCTGTAGACATATAGGAACTCAACATAATTGATGACTATTCAAATTCTATCTTAATTGTGGATGCTTGGTAGAATGGTATTAGTACAATGAAAGTTGGCTTTTATCAGTTTCGTGTTATTCGATTAATATCATCACTGTCACATGCTAAAGGTAATAACAATGGCTATAGAAGGAAGTAATAATGAAGTTGTGATCTCATGAGTGTTTTATTATTGATAAATTGAAGTGTTAGTTAAGTGGTTAATTAAGTACTTAATTATAGTTAATATTTAATCAACAATTTTAAGTGTTATCTTAACATTGAGAAGTAATCATACATTGGTGAGTGAGTTTAATTAGACAATAACTTAGTCTGAGTCTCTGAGGGAACGAACTAGAAAGTATTCTATATTACTTGCGAACGCGTATACTTGCGTGAATATTAGTGCGTGATTTCGCCCTAACAAGTTTTTGGCGCCGCTGCCGGGGACTCGGCGTATTTGTTTAGTTTATGTACTTACCATCATTGGTCATTAGGACTCAGTGATTAGGACGTAGTAGTTAATTACTCTTTTCGGTTGTGTTTCAGTTACTTTAGCAAGCGTTTATGCAAACTCGTTCTCGTGCTCGCAAGAGGACCTTAGATACAGCTGAGGAGAAAGACGAAGTTCTTGATACTACGGAGAAGTTAGATTTTGAGGATTCGGATTCAGGAACTGAGCAGAAAGAACCAGTAAACATGGGAGATCGTATTGCTCAAGCTGATCCAGCTCTTATGGATTTTTCTCGGCCTAAAATTGATGACATTCAGTCAAGCATCCTTCATCCGGCTATTCAAGCTAACACCTTTGAAATCAAGCCGGGCACTATTCAGATGGTGCAGAATTCTGTTTCTTTTGGAGGAGCGGCAACTGAAGACCCCAACATGCACATAAGGAATTTTGTCGAGATCTGCAGCACTTTTAAGTATAATGGCGTGACTGATGAGGCTATCAAATTGAGGCTTTTCCTATTCTCACTGAGGGATAAGGCTAAAGACTGGTTACATTCTGAACCAGCTGGGTCCATCACTACGTGGCAAGATCTTGCGCAAAAGTTTCTGGTGAAGTTTTATCCAATGGCAAAGACTGCTGCTATGAGGAGTGCTCTTACTCAGTTTGCGCAGCAACCTACAGAATCTATGTGCGAGGCTTGGGAACGCTACAAGGAAATGTTGAGAAAATGTCCACATCATGGAATGCCGGATTGGATGGTAATCACTGGTTTTTATAATGGTTTGGGGGCCCAATCTCGGCCCATGCTCGATGCAGCAGCTGGAGGCGTCTTATGGGCTAAAAGCTATACTGAGGCGTATAATCTTATCGAGACGATGGCTGCAAATGAGCATCAAAACCCAACTCAGAGGATGACATCAGGCAAGGTAGCAGGTATTCTGGAAGTTGATGCAGCCACCGCTATTGCAGCCCAGCTCCAAGCGCTATCAATGAAGGTTGATTCTTTGGCTATGTATGGAGTTAATCAAATAGCTATGGTTTGTGAGCTTTGTGCAGGTTCTCATGCTACGGATCAGTGTTCTCTCGTCAACGAATCTGTTCAGTATATGAATAATTATCAGCGACAACAGCAGCCTGTGCCAGCAACCTATCATCCTAACAACAGAAATCATCCAAATTTCAGCTGGGGGAATAATCAGAATGCTATTCAGCCACCATATCAGCAAGGAGTGAGTAAACAGTTTAACCCACCTGGATTCCAGCAACCACAGCAGTATGCTACAAGGCAATCATATCCTCAACAGGGAAGTGCAGCTGCACCTACTAGTGCTGATTTTGAGGAACTTAAGCTGTTGTGCAAGAGTCAGGCGGTTTCTATCAAGACCTTGGAAAATTAAATCGGTCAATTAGCCAATGCAGTACTCAATCATCAACCTGGCACTCTTCCCAGTGACACGGAAGTACCAGGCAGGAAGGAAGCTAAAGAGCAAGTCAAGGCTATTACCTTAAGGTCTGGAAAAGTAGCTGATACTGAAAAGGCAAAAGAAGTCGAAGCTGAAGTTAGAGATGAAAAATCTAAGCAAAAGGAGAAAGTGGCGGAACCAAGGAAGACTACTGTTGAACACACTCTGCCTGAGGCTAATACAGGGGAGAAACAGCTCTATCCTCCACCACCTTTTCCTAAGAAATTGCAGCAACAAAAGCTGGATAGACAGTTTGGGAAGTTTCTGGAGGTGTTCAAGAAACTTCACATTAATATACCTTTCGCTGAGGCTCTGGAACAAATGCCTAGTTATGCGAAGTTTATGAAGACTATTCTTTCAAGGAAGGTGAAACTGGATGACCTTGAAACCGTTGCTCTCACGGAAGAATGCAGCGCTGTTCTGCAGCAAAAGTTACCACCAAAACTGAAAGATCCAAGAAGCTTCACCATTCCTTGCACCATTGGCAATCTAACTTTTGACAAGTGCCTTTGTGATTTGGGAGCAAGCATTAATCTGATGCCCTTGTCGATCTTTAAAAAGCTGGATCTGCCTGATCCAAAACCCACATACATGTCGCTACAATTGGCGGACCGTTCCATTACTTACCCAAGGGGCATAGTTGAGGATTTGCTCGTCAAGGTGGATAAGCTCTTCTTTCCTGCAGATTTTTTTATTCTGGATTTTGAGGAAGATAAGAAGATTCCCATAATCTTGGGGAGGCCTTTCTTGGCTACTGGCCGTACCTTGATAGATGTGCAAAAAAGGGAACTTACTATGCGGGTCCAAGATCAAGATGTGACCTTCAACGTATTCAAGGCAATGAAATTCCCTACAGAAGATGAGGAGTGTTTAAAAGTGGATGTGATTGATTCTGCAGTTACTTCGGAACTCGATCACATGCTAATGTCTGATGCATTGGAAAAGGCCTTAGTGGGGGATTTTGACAGCGATGATGAAGATAGCAACGAGCAATTACAATATCTGAACGCTTCTCCATGGAAGCGAAAGCTCGACATACCATTTAAATCTCTTGGTACTTCTGACCTTAAGAATGCTGAAGGGAAGCTCAAACCATCAATAGAGGAAGCACCTACCTTGGAGCTCAAACCATTACCTGAACACTTGAGGTATGCTTTTTTAGGTGATTCATCTACGTTACCTGTTATTATTTCAGCTGACCTTTCAGGTAGTGAGGAAGACAAGCTCTTAAGGATTTTGAGAGAATTCAAATCGGCTATAGGATGGACCATAGCAGACATCAAGGGGATAAGTCCTTCATATTGTATGCATAAAATTCTGTTAGAGGAAGGAAGTAAGCCAACTGTGGAACAGCAGCGAAGACTGAACCCGATCATGAAGGAGGTGGTGAAGAAAGAAATTCTGAAATGGCTAGATGCAGGCATCATTTATCCTATTTCTGAAAGCTCGTGGGTGAGCCCCGTGCAATGTGTACCTAAGAAAGGAGGTATCACTGGGGTCGCAAATGAAAAGAATGAGCTCATCCCTACTCGAACAGTTACAGGATGGAGAGTATGCATGGATTATAGAAAATTGAACAAAGCCACAAGGAAGGATCACTTCCCTCTCCCATTCATTGATCAAATGCTTGACAGATTGGCGGGACATGAGTATTTTTATCTTCTGGATGGTTATTCCGGGTATAATCAGATTTGTATTGCACCAGAGGATCAGGAAAAGACTACCTTCACTTGTCCATTTGGCATATTTGCTTTTCGTAGAGTTTCGTTTGGGTTATGTGGCGCCCCGGCCACCTTTCAGAGATGTATGATGGCTATATTCTCTGACATGATTGGAAATAACGTCGAAGTGTTCATGGATGACTTCTCCGTCTTTGGACACTCATATGATGAATGTTTGAATAATCTGCGCGCCGTACTCAAAAGATGCGTGGAAACTAATTTGGTGCTTAATTGGGAGAAATGTCATTTTATGGTGCGTGAAGGCATTATCCTTGGGCATAAGGTCTCTAGCAAAGGTCTGGAGGTGGACAAGGCCAAGGTGGGAGTCATTGAAAATCTTCCCCCACCTAAT
The DNA here is from genome assembly GCF_009905375.1 of Apium graveolens. Taxonomy (NCBI): domain Eukaryota; kingdom Viridiplantae; phylum Streptophyta; class Magnoliopsida; order Apiales; family Apiaceae; genus Apium; species Apium graveolens. The sequence goes on from NC_133655.1 coordinate 173,676,542, forward strand.
TCGGTGAAAGGAATCCGTAGTTTTCTCGGTCATGCGGGTTTTTATCGGCAATTCATCAAGGACTTTTCAAAGATATCTAAGCCATTGTGCAATTTACTTGAGAAAGATGTGCCTTTCAAATTTGATGATGAATGTTTGGCAGCATTCGAGACTCTCAAGGAGAGTTTGATCACGACACCAGTTATTACAGCACCAGATTGGACAGAACCATTTGAGATGATGTGTGATGCGAGTGACTATGCGGTAGGTGCAGTTCTGGGACAGCGCAAGAAAAATCTCTTCCATGTGGTCTACTATGCGAGTAAGACTTTAAATGGGGCCCAATTGAACTACACCACTACTGAGAAGGAGCTTTTGGCTATAGTCTTTGGCTTTGAGAAATTTCGATCTTATCTGCTTGGTACGAAAGTAACAGTATTCACTGATCATGCAGCTATTCGCTATCTGGTTTCTAAGAAGGATTCGAAGCCGAGACTCATTCGTTGGGTGCTTTTACTTCAGGAATTTGAGTTAGAGATCAAAGATAGAAAAGGTACCGAGAATCAAGTAGCTGACCATCTCTCTAGGTTGGAGAATCCCGATTCTACTTCACAAGATAGGACGTTAATCAATGAATCTTTTCCGGATGAGCAGTTGTTTGCAATTCAGGAGGAAGAACCATGGTTTGCAGATATTGTAAACTATCTTGTCAGCAATATAATGCCGCTTAATTTGACATTCGCTCAAAAGAAGAAGTTTCTGCATGAGGTGAAGTGGTATATGTGGGATGAACCATATTTGTTTAGACAGGGAGCTGATCAGATCATCAGGAGATGTATCCCGTTCTGTGAGACGGAGGGGATATTACGAGACTGCCATTCCACGGTTTATGGTGGACACTATGGAGGTGAGAAGACGGCAGCTCGTATTCTGCAAGCAGGTTTTTTCTGGCCTACTTTGTTCAAGGATGCTCATCAGTTTGTTTTAAGGTGTGATCGTTGCCAAAGAGTGGGAAATTTGTCAAGGAAGGATGAGATGCCATTAAATGTGATGCTTGAAGTCGAGGTCTTTGATGTATGGGGAATAGATTTCATGGGGCCTTTTATCTCATCTTGCAATAATTAGTACATCTTGCTGGCAGTCGATTATGTCTCAAAATGGGTCGAAGTTAAAGCTTTACCGACAAATGATGCAAAGGTAGTACTAAATTTTCTTCATAAGCAAATTTTCACAAGGTTTGGAACGCCTCGGGTAATCATAAGTGATGAAGGATCGCATTTTTGCAACCGTAAGTTCACTTCTATGATGCAGCGTTATAATATGAATCATCGAGTAGCTACTGCCTATCATCCACAAACAAATGGTCAAGCGGAAGTGTCTAACAGAGAGATAAAGCGCATTCTAGAGAAGGTTGTTTGCCCGTCAAGGAAGGATTGGTCTTTAAAGCTCGATGAAGCTGTTTGGGCTTACAGAACAGCATACAAAACTCCACTTGGGATGTCACCGTTTCAGTTGGTGTATGGTAAGGGATGTCATCTACCGGCGGAGCTTGAGCATAAGGCCTACTGGGCATTGAAGAAATTGAACCTGGATTTAGATGTAGCTGGTAAGAAAAGAATGCTTCAGCTTAATGAACTTGATGAATTTCGACTTCAAGCGTACGAGAATAACAAAATGTATAAGGAAAAGGTGAAGAGGTGGCACGATAGGAAGCTACATCCTAAGTTATTTGTGCCAGGGCAACAAGTTCTGTTATTCAACTCTCGGCTCCGACTTTTTCCTGGGAAGTTGAAATCAAGGTGGTCTGGACCTTTTATTGTCAAAACTGTGTTTCCACATGAAGCGGTGGAAATTTTTGAGAATGATTCGGACCAAGCATTCAAGGTTAACGGTCAGCGGTTGAAGCACTACTATGGGGACATGGAAAACCGAGAGGTGGTTAGTGCCATTTTGTTGACTACTTGAGAAAGGTACGGAATGTCAAGCTAATGACGAAAAAGAAAGCGCTGCGTGGGAGGCAACCCATGAATTGTTGTTAAAGGATCCCTTAGAAGTTAATAACCTATCCAAAAACACAAAAAAATCAGAAAAAAGGGGCTGAAATTTTTTTTTTCCAGAGACCCTCTGGGCGCCCGCGCAGCTATGCTGAGCGGCCGCGCAGCTTGCTGCGCGCCCGCGCAGAAATGCTGAGCGGCCGCGCAGGGGTCGAGTTCCAGAAATTTTTTACAGTTCAGAAAAAAAAAAAAAAACAAAAACACAAAAACCCATCACAGCCCATAAACCCACGAATTCTTTTCCCATTACCCCATAATTTTATCCCTCAACCCCACTCCTAATCTAATTTAACCTACTCCACACACTATATATACATACACCTATCCTACATATCTCCCACAAACTTCCTACACTTAAACCCTCTCATAAACATCAAAAATCAGTTCTTACACACTTTTATTCACAAATCAATGGCACCCAAGAGAGCACGCACTATTGACAGCAGCAGCACAGTTCCTACTGCTGATTCATCAAGGGGTACTGCTGCAAGGCCTCGGTTAACTGACAGAGCTGCGGAGGAGGAGTACACTAGGCTGTTGGGGAAGCCGATTCTGAAGGAGAGGGGGTTTTTACCATCAGGGAGGGATGGTGAGTTGTTGCCCATGATTGCAGAGAAGGGGTGGATAGCTTTTTGTGAGTCACCCGAAGCAGTACCGATGAGTGTTGTTCGCGAGTTCTACGCGAACGCGAAGGCTGAAAAGAATGGGTTTTCTGTAGTTCGTGGGCTGACGGTTGATTATCATCCTGCGGCGATTCGCCGTGTGATTGGACAGCGAGAGAGGAAGCCCGAGGAGGAGAACTGGAATGAAAAGACTGCTGAGGATTTTGACTTGGATTTGATTTGTGCGACTCTCTGTCGACCGGGCACAGTTTGGAACCGCAGTCCAGCCAATAATGAGTATCGTCACTTTCCGGCGATCGCCATGAACATGTATGCCCGTGCATGGAATGCATTTATATGTGCTAATATTTTGCCTTCTTCACATACACACGAGGTCACAGTTGAGAGAGCACAGTTGTTGTGGGGAATTCTGAATGAGGAATACTATGTGGACCTTGGTGAGTTTATCTACCAAGGAATTCTGAAGTTTTTGAGGGGAGCAAAGCATATGAACATCCCTTATGCATCCACGGTTATGAAGCTATGCCGAGCAGTAGGAGTGAACTGGTCGGCTTATGAGCAGTTGCAGTTGTCAGCAGCTCCGATAGATTCTGGCACTCTGAATGGGATGCAGGAGTGGACCGGTGGTGAGCCTGAGGAGCATGGGCTGGGTTATCGTCTTCCAGGAGGGCGTCCAGCACGAGGTGCTACTATGGCTAGGCCAGGGCGTGGTGAGGCTGGTTCTTCGAGAGCTCAGGAGGGTACTGGGATGGGTGATGCCCAGTATAGGAGGCTTTCACGGCGGATGGATGCCATGTATGAGACGCAGAGCAGGTTTGCTCAGGAGCTCACCCTTGCGTTAGGGACTGCTTTTCGAGGCCTTGGAGCTGATATCCAGTGGCCAGTTTTTGGTGAGGACTCTGCATACCCGCCGCCTGATACTCCACCCACTGAGGGTGATGATGATGATGACTCCGAGTAGGTATACCCTGTGTCCCTTTCTACTACCTTCACTGGGGACAGTGAAGATTTTAAGTTTGGGGGTGGTAGTTAAGGAATATTTTGTGTGTGTCATATAGCTGCATATTCATGATAGTTAGTTCATATAGTTGCATAATTTTTGCCATATAGTTTTTTTTATATATAGCTTTATTTGTTTGTCATATCATATAGCTCATGCATATACCATGATCCCTTTTGCAATGATTTATCGACTGAATTGTGATATTGATGCGAGTGTAGTGATAGCATTAAAGTGTTATTAAGTTGTGTAGGTTGATATGCATGCTAGAAGCACTTGTATTTTCACTAAGTCTTAGAGAATGCTTAATGGCTAGATTGTTGTTATGATCTGATTATTTTCGAGGATAATCTATTTATTATGCTTAGAATTTGATAATAGGTTCTTAGTGGTAAATGCATGAAAAAGAAAAAAAATGGAGTAAAAATGGAATTTGTTGCTAGTTGTGGCTAGGCGTCAAATGGCTAGTAGCCGGCTCGCATGTTATGCGAGTAGTCTAGGGTTGAGCAAGATGGAGCGAAACGCACTTGCTCAGAAAAGAAAAAAAAAATTTGCATAATTGATCAAGAGTGGGTTCTTTGGTATTCGAGTTATTAAGTTCTTAGGGGACTTTGTGCCTAGTGACCTAAGGCTTTTAGAGTCTGGGATCCGCTAACCTAACGCTCGTTACATGGATACCATTGTATAAGTCTTTTGTGGACCTCACTCATTGCACGGTCAAATAAGCATTTGAGTTGTAAATAAAAAGCACGATTCCGTAGTAAGCTCCAAAGTTCTTGTAGTGTTGTATATCACTTTGTGCCTAGAATTTTTATTCTTTGTATAATCATAGGATTGCCTTGAGGATAGTCTAGTCATAGTAATTGGTCTAGTTCCGAAGCATATCTGTTAAGCATTTGCACACACCACGTTTCTGGCTGTATGTCCGTTTGCATGAGTTTATTGATCTTTAGTGTCTAACTGCATTCGTTGAGACGTGACAATTTGGTTGGTTAATTGTAGTAAGGGGGATCGTTGCATTTTCATATAGATTGCATTCATGCATATTTTTAGTTGTTTTGAGTCTGTGACGCTTGAGGACAAGCATCGATTTAAGTTTGGGGGTGTGATAAGTGGCATTTTATACCACTTAGAACGTCTTAAAATGGCTTAAATTGGTGTCTTGAAATCAAGTATTTTGTGTATTTGATGCGTTTTTCTAGTGTTTATGCATTTCAGGGTATTAGTTGCATTTCGGAGGAGGAATCATCAAGAATAAGCCTTGGCATGTGTTCACCATTGCGAGAGGAAAAGAACGGGCAGATTACGGCGAAGAAATGGAGCAAACCTGGAATTTTTCCAGTAGGGTCCTGCGCGCCCGTGCAGCAATGCTGAGCGGCCGCGCAGCAGCCTTGCGCGCCCGCGCAGAAATGCTGAGCGGCCGCGCAGGGTCGGGGAAAAAGCTGAATTATTTTAGACTTCTACTTCTGTTTGGCTTCCAACTTCTATGTAATCTGAGTTTTATGGGACTATTACATAAGTAGATTTGAGACGTTTTCATAGAGGATATGAAGAAGATTATGTTTTAGATTATGTTTTGCGCAAGAAGCGAAGGAGATAAGGAAGAAGACCGATTTAGCACACCGCAACGAAGAGGAAGCATATATTCTTGTGATTCTTGTTTCGTTGTAACGTTGGATGCTAGTTTTCTTGCTTTGACTTATTTACTCTTGTGACGTACTCTATTTTAATATAATTAGTTTAGTTATTATTTTCTTGTGTCGTTTATCATGATTTCATATGAACCCATGATGGCGATAAGTTCTATTATGGGCTAATCGTGATCATGGGGTTGCAACGGATTTATTATGAAATTCTTTAGTTAATTGTTTAATACTTTAGTGTGTGATGATTGCATGATATCTAGTATTGGTTGTGCGTATTCGTCTTATGTGCGTCGCGAACATATAAGATAGGGTGTTAATCTCTTGTGAAGCGACGGTGGATCTTGAGATTTAGAACTTGCCATGCTAGCATAGGTTCATGTACGTTGTGCATGATTAGTGGGTAACTCTAACAGTTTTATTTGCCTTATGTAATCAAAAGGAATAACTTGTGCTTAAATCGTTGTGTTGTCAATTTCTGTAGACATATAGGAACTCAACATAATTGATGACTATTCAACTTCTATCTTAATTGTGGATGCTTGGTAGAATGGTATTAGTACAATGAAAGTTGGTTTTTATCAGTTTCGTGTTATTCGATTAATATCATCACTGTCACATGCTAAAGGTAATAACAATGGCTATAGAAGGAAGTAATAATGAAGTTGTGATCTCATGAGTGTTTTATTATTGATAAATTGAAGTGTTAGTTAAGTGGTTAATTAAGTAGTTAATTATAGTTAATATTTAATCAACAATTTTAAGTGTTATCTTAACATTGAGAAGTATACCAGCAACTTATACATGCAATAAAAATTCAATAATCATCCCTGTCCTGGCCGAAAAATGGCCAAGAACATCGCCGGTTTCTGGCGAACATCGTAAAACTTAAAAACACAACTCCCTTCAATTCACTAATCCTCTATTAACGAGCTATATACCAATCGATTGCAAATTTCATAAGGAACACAACCCACTATAATTCAACAGCTAATAAACCCTGAATCAAAAACCCCCAAATTTCAATTGAAAACATTCATACGGGTTATAAACCCTAATTTTGAAATTTGAAAATCAAACTCAAATTTGAACATGTTATTGAACTCCAAATCAGATGTATAATATATCAAAATCATCAGGAAAACAAGCTCTACAACAGGCAATCATCTAATCATACAAACAACTATCCGAACAAAAATTCATATTTTTAATCAAAATAATTAGAAAATAAATAAAAATATATAAAATCAACCTTTGATTCTGCAGTAAAATAGGTTATGGAATCTGATAGAGCTCTTCAAGACCTTCAAACCTGGTACTCGAGCTTTTCAAACAATGATCAATAACACCTTCAAAAGTTGGTTTGATTCTTGGAACAGTTTATGAATATATAATTTTTCTCTGTAAAATTATATAATTATCTGTCTGCAAATGATTTTGATACGAAATAAAATACGTTAAAAGGCTATTTATATTTACGGAAAATTAGTATCCCGTTGGATCATTCCGGATATAAAACGGTACGTTTATTTATAAAAACTGATCCAAACGGTATCGGTTTTCGGGATAATTATCCAAATCAGTACAATTTATACTACGGTCTTGGTCTCAGCGCCTGGTTACACGTACTACGAAGTGATAATTGTGATAGTTGAATAAAAAGCTCTCGTTTATCGAAAATACGAGTTTTATTGATTTACCGAAATGAATATTGTATCGAAAATGTTGCGTCGAGACCCGCGCAGGACAAACAGTACGCAGGATCAATAAGTCGAAACATGGAAAATGCTCGGAATATTACAATTAGGTTAGGAAGGAGTTCTCGGAAGAGTTTCGGGTTCCAAAAACATAACAACGGGTGACGTCGGTTGGTTCCTGTTTTTATAAAATAGATTTTAAATACCCGGAAAAAGATTTTATAAATTTCATATGATTCTTATAAATTCATAAATCAGCATAAAAATAATTAGGAAGATATGACAATTATCTATATTTTATTTTGGACATATAAAAATTAAAATACTCAATTAATATTTTTTTTTGAATATCCAAATACATATAACACTTACAATTAATTCACATAATAGATACTGGACACATATAATAATTATTTAATAGTAAAATAATTACACGATATATCCCGAATATTACATCCTTCCCCCATTAAAAGGATTCTATCCTCAGCATCTCTTAAGAAAATAAATGAGGGTACTTTCCTCTCATATCACTTTCTAACTCCCATGTTGACTCTTCAACCTTTGGGTTTCTCCACAATACTCTTACTAACTTTACCACTTTATTTCTCAATACTTTCTCTCTCTCCTATAGAATTTCTATCGGACTTTCTATATATGACAAATCCGCCTGAAGCTCTATTGGTTCATATTCTATTACATGCCTGGAGTCTGGATTGTACTTCTTAAGCATCGATACGTGAAAAACATTGTGAATGTGCTTCATGTGCGGTGGTAACGCCAACTCGTAAGCTACTTTGCCAACGCGCTTTAGGATCTCAAAAGGTCCAACATATCTTGGACTTAACTTCCCTTTCTTCCCAAATCTTGTTAGTCCTTTCCACGGTGATACTTTCAGTAATACCAAGCTTCCTTCTTCAAATTCCATGTCTTTCCTTGACTGGTCTGCTTATTTCCTCTGACGATCTTGTGCGGCTATCAATCTCTTCTGGATAATTTTAACAACTTCCTTTGTCTGCTGTACCAGTTCACGTCCAAGTATCTTGCGTTCTCCTACTTCATCCCAATATACTGGAGATCTGCATTTGCGTCCATAAAGGGCTTCATAGGGTGGCATCCCAATGCTGGCATGATAACTGTTGTTATAAGCAAACTCTACCAGAGGTAAATGCTCATCCCAATTTCCTTTGAAATCAATAGCACAAACGCATAACATATCCTCGATTGTCTGGATCGTTCTTTCACTTTGGCCGTCCGTTTGGGGGTGATAGGTCGTACTCATATTCAGTCTTGTTCCCAAACGTTCTTGAAAACTCTTCTAAAATCTCGAGTTAAATCTTGGATCTCGATCAGATACGATAGACACAGGAACTCCATGACGAACTACGATTTTCTTCAGGTACATATGGACTAACTTGTCGAGCGAAAATCTTTCATTTATAGGCAGAAAATGAGCTGATTTGGTAAGTCTATCCACTATAATCCAAATGGCATCATGATTAGCCCTTGTCCTTGGTAATCCAACTATAAAATCCATGGAAATATGTTCCCACTTCCACTCTGGAATCTCCAATGGCTGTAGTAATCTGCTTGGTCTCTGATGCTCTACTTTAACTTTCTGACAGGTATAATATTTGCTAATCCATTCCGCAATTTCCCTCTTCATGTTTGGCCACCAATAATTTTCCTTTAAATCTCTATACATCTTGGTACTTCCCGGATGGATGGAATATCTTGAACTAAGCGCTTCTTGTAAAATTTTATTCTTCAGCTCCGTTACTGGTGGAATCCAAATTCTAGAAGAAAACCTCAAAATACCTTGATCATCCTTTTGTGTGCATAATTCTTCATCTACCAAACGATTTATATCTTGGTCCATTACATCTTCCTGACATTTCTTTATTTTCTCCAGCAACTCCGGCTGGAAAGTCAAACTATACATTTTCGCTTCTTCAGGCTTGCAAACTCTAATCTCCAATTCCAATCTCTGAAATTCCTTATATATCTCTTCAGGTACTGATAACTCATTTAACCTTTCTTTCCGACTTAACGCGTCCGCTACAACGTTCGCTTTACCGGGATGATAATTAATCGAGCAATCATAATCTTTGATCAATTCTAACCATCTCCTTTGCCTCATATTAAGTTCCTTCTGGGTGAATATATACTTCAAACTTTTGTGATCCGTATAAATCTCACACTTCTCTCCATAAAGGTAATGTCTCCAGATCTTCAAAGCAAACACTATGGCTGCTAGCTCCAAATCATGAGTAGGATACTTCTGTTTGTGTGGTTCCAATTGCCTTGACGCATACACAATCACCTTGTCGTGCTGCATTAGAACACATCCTAATCCTTTGTGAGAAGCATCGCTATAAATTATGAAATTCCCTTGATCGTCTGGAAGTGACAAAATAGGTGCCATGATTAATCGTCGCTTCAACTCCTGAAAACTTTCTTCACACTTGTCGTTCCATATAAACTTTTCATTCTTCCATGTAAGCTTTGTCAATGGTGTTGCAATTCTTGAGAAATTCTGGACGAATCATCGATAATATCCTGCCAATCCCAAGAAACTTCTTACCTCGGTGGGTGTTCTTGGTCTCTCCCAATTCGTAATTGCCTCGATCTTTGCCGGATCCACTTTGATCCCTTCATTACTAACTATGTGTCCTAAGAACTGAACTTCCTGTAGCCAAAACTCACACTTCGAGAATTTAGCATATAACTTCTTTTTCCTGAAAATCTTTAAAGTTGTCCTTAAATGTTCCGCATGACCCTCTTCCGTCTTTGAATAGATCAAAATATCGTCTATAAATACAATAACGAACTTGTCCAAATATTCCTTGAAAATTCTTTTCATCAGGTCCATAAATGCTGCTGGGGCATTGGTCAATCCAAAAGACATTACTAAAAATTCATAATGTCCGTACCTTGTTCGCAAAGCTGTCTTTGGTATATCTTCTGGCTTGATCTTCAACTGATGATATCCCGATCTTAAATCAATTTTGGAGAAATACATGGCTCCCTTCAATTGGTCAAACAAATCGTCGATTCTAGGTAACGAATACTTGTTCTTGATTGTAAGCTTATTGAGCTCCCTATAGTCAATGCACAGTCTCATGTTTCCATCTTTCTTCTTGACAAATAATACCGGTGCTCCCCACGGGGACATACTGGGTCTAATTACTCCTTTCTCCAACAGCTCTTGCAATTGCTTCGCTAACTCTTTCATCTCAATAGGCACCATTCTATACGGTGCCTTGGACACTGGTTCTGTTCCAGGTGCTAAGTCGATCGCAAATTCAATTTCTCTTTCTGGAGGAAGTCCTGGTAATTTGTCGGGAAACACGTCTGGAAATTCATTCACTACTGGAATATCTTCAAGTTTTGCTGGTTTCTGACTTCTGTCGATCACATATGCTACGAAATGCTCGCATCCTTGCCGTAATAACTTCTTAGCTTCAATCATTGTTAAGAACTTCTTTACTTGCTTCTGGCCTTTGAACATTACTATCCTTTCATCTGGCGTCTTCACCTTTACCTTCTTATTTTGACAATCTATCTGGGCATTAAGCTTAGATAACCAATCCATCCCTAATATAACGTCAAATTCTCCTAACTTAAATGGTATCAAATCTACACAAAACTTACTACCAGAGATCTCAATCTCACAATTCCCACAAACTTGATTAACAGATATACGTTCTTGATTTGCTAATTCCATAATCATTATTTCATTTAAATACTCAACTGGACAGTTTAACCTACTAACAAAATCCTGTGAAATAAACGATCGAGTTGCTCCCGAATCTATTAACACTTTGGCACATAAAGAATTCACATTAAGCGTACCTGCCACGACATCCATATCCTGGATAACATCCTTTACAAACATGTCAAAAACTCTAGCCCTTGGAGTCTCATTCACTGTTGGGGTAGATCCCATAATCCTCAATGCATTACTGACTGGGGCTGGTGTCTTGCAATCCCTGGCCATATGTCCTGGCTTTCCACATTTAAAGCACGTAAATCTAATAGCTGGAACCTTCGCTACTGGATTCCGGATAGGCTGATCCTTATTTGCTGGCTCTCTTGCTGGCTGATTTCGGCACTCCCTTGAATAGTGCCCTTTCTGATTGCATTTGAAACATACCACATTCAACTTATTACAAACTCCTCCATGCTTCTTTCCACAAACTTGACAATCTGGAAAAGTTAGTCTCAACTGATTTGGCTGATTCACATTAACTGGACGGTTGCCTTGGCCTCCGTCGCCTGCATCCTGTCTCCTGAAATTAAAATTTCTCCCTGGTTGAAACTTGCCCTTCTTAAAATTTGGAAACTTCCCTGGTTATAACTGACCCTCACTTCCCTCAACTTTCCTTTTTTTACTTTCCTTCTCCTTCTGTGACATCTCACTCTCTGTCTCCGCGATCATGGCCTTCTGTACCACTCCTGCATAGGTTTCCAATTCAAAAATAGCTACCTTCCCTCCGATCCATGGCTTCAAGCCTTGCTGAAATCTCTTAGTTTTCTTCCTGTCAGTATCCACATACGACGGCACATACCTTGACAATTCTTCAAACTTACTTTCATAATCTGCCACCGATATAGTTCCTTGCTTCAACTCTAAAAACTTCAGCTTCATCTGATCCTGGACAAATTGAGGAAAATACTTTTCTAGAAACAATTCCTTAAACCTCTACCAAGTAATAGCATTTGTACCTTCCAATGTCTTCACCATCTCCCACCAATAGGTGGCCTCATTCTTCAAATAGTAACTTGTAAACTCAACCTTCTGCTCCTCTTTTACTTTTACCAAGGCAAATGCCTTCTCTATTTCCTTTAAGCACACATTTGCTTCAATCGGCTCTAACGAACCCTTAAATTCTGGTGGGTTTACTGCCTGAAAAGTTTTAAAAGTTACATGGGGATTGGTCTGTCTTTGTTGTTGTTGTGCCAGGTGAACTGTTTGTTGGGCCAAGATTTGAAGAATCTGGGCTATTGCTGGGTCTATGGGTTCACATTCGGGTGTGTATCGTCTTGGTTGTTATTGTTGTTGTTGTTGGTTTCTTCATTCTGGGTATTGGTGCGGGTATTTCTTCTGGGAGGCATTTTCTGTAAAGAATCAAACAACTTATTTAGCTTTTGAATCAAATCTTTTGCATAAAAGAAAAGTTTTGTAAAACAGAAATATCTCTTTTTGAAAACAGTTGTAACTAAATAAATTGCATGCTTCTTTACAGGATATAAACAGTTATGGAAAACAGGGTACATGGTATCACAGGGTATAACTTGAAAGGAATATGTCCTAAGTCCAATCATGTATTAGGATTTAGGAATAACTTTTATGTAATTTGTTTTGATTTCATTGATATTAATAAAGACTTGTTTTGTTTTTATTACGGGCTTTATCTATTTAAGTGTTTAAATAAGATATACCATAGTTTAGAGTAAAGTTTTTTATGGATTATGATGAGATCATAATAGTGAGACCTAAAAAGATGATAACTCTAAACTTAAATAGTTCCTGGTCATAGGATTACTAATTGGTAATTAATAATCCGCAAAGATCGGTACATACTATGCTTGCTTCATTATGAAGGATGTCTGTTCTCATAGACATTTGTGTGGTGACACTATAACTAGTATGTAGGTGCTTATTATGGAATAAGTTCACTGAACATGACTCGCCCAGCTGAACAACTGATGGAGTTCACTCACGTGTCAGCAGTTGTTCGCTTAGTGATAGTTGTACACGTATCCTTAGACTTGAGGTCATCATAGTCATCTTGTGTACACTGAACTATGCTTTGGTTTAGTTCTTAGTCTCCAGGGACAATTATTAGGGCTCTTCTGGGTATAGGAATTTGTACACGAAGATAGTGTATGATCAATAAAGGATCTACCCCTTCCAGTGAAGGAAGCGAATGTTCAAGGCTGATCCACTTATGCTAGTTCAGGAATCTCTGGCCAGAGTGAATGAAATTAGAAAAGAGTTTCTAATTTGCATAGAACTACGCATTGTAAATGGTAAGCAAGTGATTGAATTAGATAGGCTTGACACGAGATCCATGCCTTGTATTTAATCGGAACATTGTAGGGTAGAAGGAGTTTATTGTACGGTAACAATTCACTGACAGGTTCTTGGTATTCTAAGCAGTGAATTCATATTATCCGGATAGTCGCGATATGTTGAGAAGCATCACTCACGTTGTAGAATAAATGTGATTAATTAATTAATCATATTTAATAAATTAGAGAATTTATATAAATAATGATAAAATAGTTTTATTATTATTTATTTCTACTACCGGCTTAATATTGAACCTACAGGGTCACACCATAAAAAGAGAATGATTTAATGGTGGAGGAATTAATTAATAATGGCTAAATAATTATTTATTTGTGAAATAAATAATTAATTGGAAAATTTAATAATTGATTAAATGAGATTTAATTGATTATAAATTAATTAAGAAAAGTTCTTAATATTATTAATTAAGGATTTAATTTTTGAAAATTAAATCAAGAGAGAGAATTATTTCTAAAGTGTTTAGAAAAAGGATTAATAATTAAAAGGTGTTTTAATTATTAATGAGAATAATAAATGGGATAATAATAATATTATTTATGGGAAAATTTCAGCTGAAAATTTTGCCTATAAATACACTATTATAGACCCTATTTTATTCGAACCCACATCAAACCCGAAAACCCAAAAAGTTTGGAAAACCCAATTCTCTCCACCTCCTTCTTCCTCCTTAACATCGTTTTCTTGGTGGATACCGGTGGAGTGCTTCACACTTGAGGAGCAACTGCTAAGGATCTCTGATCGTTGTCTCCGAATTATTTTAAAAGGTTAGATTCGATCCCTCGAATTTTTATTCACGATTTATATGCTTTTATTTGGATTTTGTATGTGTAAAAGTGTTTTTCCATGCCCCCGCTACGTTAAAAATCCAACAATGGTATCGGAGCATAGGTTGTATGCATATAGATCTGTGGTAAAAATTTCAGAATTTTATGTGTTTGTATGAATTAATTATGATTTTTACAAGTTATATCATGGTTTATTTTTGTCTGATGAGAAATCGTTTCTCAGAATAATTTTGAATGTTGATCTGGGTTCTACAAGTGTTGTAGATCGTCTGGGTATTTTTTTCATAATTTTAGGATGTATAGATTTTTTATTATGAATTTTTGAAGTTCTTACAATTAAATTCATAATATATATATATATATATATAATATGTTGTATATATACATTATCTGTGTTCTTGCTGCTGCTTTAAAAGAGAGTGTCTGCTGTGCACGGAAGCAAAGGAGATGTCAGGTCAGAGTTGTCAGGCACGGCAACCGAGAAAGAAAGCAACGGCGGCTGAAATAAAAAAAAAATAGGCGTGTAACGCATTCCGGGAATGCGTTACACACCTGTGACGCATTCGCGGAATGCGTTACACCCTTAAATGGCTTAAAAGGTGTGCAACGCATCACCGGAATGCGTTACAGGGCTTGTAACGCGTTCCTGTAATGCGTTACAGCCCGACTGTCCATATTAAATTTGATTTTCTGGGAGTTTCGTAACTCCGTTTTGGGCGTGCAATATACCGTTGGATTCGTTTTTCTGAGACGAATCTAATGGAGTGATCAATTTTAGTTTATATAAAAGTTTTGAACTGTTTATATTTCCATGAAGTGTTTTAAAGCTATTTTTAACTGTTTAAGTTGCTTTTAAATGCTTCATGTGATACATAGAGATGTATAATGCTTAGAATAATGTGCTAGATGATATAACATGCCTACCTTGATATTTATTCATGTTGATATATGTGATATATGCTTAGTTTATCCTGCGATGATAGATTTAGGTGAACTTAAATAAACATAAGGCGTTTGTTAGACAACCTAGTATAGTGAAATTGTTTCATAACCTTAATAACAATATTATGAATACAATCATGAGATTCTTGTGTTTGTGAAACATGTTATTGAATATGAATTTTCGATATGAGAGAAAGGATGATTCTGTCAACAACAGATTTCTATCTGTAAGAAAGGGTTATTAAGTGACGCCTCTTGACAATGCTCCACCCGATCTGGGAATCATCTGATTATTGATTATTGATTTGAAATATTTAATTTAAAAGGAAGAATCTCTTTATAATATGATTATGATTGTAACGTAATATAATCCCTCTAAAATTAAATAATATCAAGTAGTAATTGGCCAATGATACAACGGGCTTGTGTCGGTCATAGCCTTCCAACATGGTAGAAAGTAGTTCTTATTTTTGAATCATTGTCGTTTCGTGCCACAGCCGAGGGCTTTGATTTCGAAATAAGAAATACTTGTCTATTACAAAGAGATGTGTACATTGAATAAGAATCTAAAGGTCGTTACGTGCCACAGCCGTGGGCTTTTGGGGACTGATTCAATTGTACGGAATGTTGGGTTAGACTTGACTTAGAATATTGAGTTTGTCGTGCCACAGCCGTGACTCAATTATTTAAGAGGCTAAAGTTTGATTAGGGAATAACATTAGATGTAATTGACAAGAGTTGTCTGCTTATTGAACATTACATGGCGTTTCGTGCCACAGCCGGGGTTGTGTAATGGAATGTAGGATCCCTATTCCCACTAGCATTATGAATGCTTAATTTTTCATGTAGGGGGTTGAATAAATTAGGAAAACTAGTGGGAGCCACTTATGAATAAAGACCCGATTCATATAGTGTTTTGAAATAAAATCGAATATTTGCTAATTGTTGTTATGTGTTTATCATTTTCAGATTTACTTTGTACGTTATGTCTTCTGCACTATCACTCAGGAGCATATTAGATGCTCACAAATTGACTGGTCCTAATTATGCTGACTGGCTTCGAAACTTGAGAATTTTTCTCAGGATTGAGAAGCTGGAATACGTGATTGACTCACCAAAGCCTACTGAACCTGCTAGTGATGCACATAATGATGAACATGTTGTGTATCGTAAGTGGATAGATGATGCAAATGTTGCTCAATGCATCATGCTAGCTTCCATGAACATTGAGCTACAGAAGCAACATGAGCATATGGATGCTCACACTATCCTCATGCATCTACAAGAGTTGTATGATGTGGCGGGGAGGACAGCTCGATATGAGATATTGAAGGAGCTGCTCTGTTGTAGGATGTCTGAGGGATCATCTGTGAATGACCATGTACTTAAGATGATCAATTTGATTGAACGTCTTGGACAACTTGGTTTTGCAATGGATGGGGAGCTGAGCCAAGACTTGGTCTTGCAATCACTTCCGAGTTCGTTCTCGCAGTTTGTTGTGAACTTTCACATGAATAAGTTGGATGTCAGCCTGCCTGAACTCCACAACATGTTGAAGACTGCGGAATCGAATTTTCCCCCTAAGACGAGTTCTGTTCTTCTAATTGGTGAAGGTTCCAATCCTAAGAAAAGGAAGAGGAACCCTTCCAAGAAGAAGAAAGTAGGTGAGAAAATGCCGGTTCCACCAAAAGCTGAAGACCCCAAGAGCAAAGTTGTTTGCTTTCACTGTAACAAGGTGGGGCACTGGAAGAGGAACTGCAAGGTTTACCTTGCAGAATTGAAGAAGAAAAAGGGTAGTGAGACTACCGCTTCTGATTCAGGTATGTTCATGATAGAAGTGAATATGTCATTAAATCAAATTTTTACTTAGGTATTAGATACCGCCTGTGGTTCTCATATCTGCAATTGTTGCAGGGACCAAGGAAAAGTAGGACTCTTGAGGAAGAGGAGGTGATTCTACTGATGGGAAATGGAGCAAGAGTTGTTGCTGAAGATGTAGAATCATTTCATTTACATAGGCCTACGGGCAAGACTATTGTTTGAAATAATTGTTATTTTGTTCCCTCGATTGTGAGGAATATTATTCCCATGTTAGACTTGGCTGGATTTTCATTTATTATTGAGAATAATGAATGTTCTATTCTTAGAGATAATATTCTTTATGGATGTGGTGCTTTAAATAATGGTCTGTATGTATGTGACATAATTTATTTCAGATTGAACAAACTAATAAAAGAAAAGGGATGATGAAAATCTCACTTTATAGTGGCATTGCAGTCTCCATTTAGTAGACATAGAGAGAGGGCTACAAATTTGCTAGGAATGGTACACACAGATGTATGTGGACCAATGTCTACGCAAGCCATGGATGGATTTTCATACTTCATTACTTTCATAGATGATA
This sequence comes from Apium graveolens, assembly GCF_009905375.1. Lineage (NCBI taxonomy): Eukaryota > Viridiplantae > Streptophyta > Magnoliopsida > Apiales > Apiaceae > Apium > Apium graveolens. The sequence continues at coordinate 173,693,766 of NC_133655.1, forward strand.
GATCTGGATTCGGATATGTGTTTGATGAAACACAAGTCTGAGGCCTTTGAAAAGTTCAAAGAGTATAAGTATGAAGTGGAGAAACAACCAAACATAGTATTATAACTCTTCGATCAGATCGAGGTGGTGAATACTTTAATGGAGTGTTTCTAGATTATTTCTAAGTAAATGGTATAATCTCCCACTGGACTCCTCCAGATTGGTATCTGAAAGGAGAAATCAAACTTTGTTAGATATAGTTCGGTCCATGATGAGCTATGCAAATCTTCCAATATTCCTATGGAGTTATGCATTGGAAACCTCAGTATATTTACTGAATAAGGTGCCTTCCAAAATCTGTTCCTCAAACTTCGTATGAGATATGGAAAGAAAGGAAACCGAGTCTTAAACACGTTAAGATTTGGGGATGTCCAGCTTATGTCAAGTAAGTTGACCCAGATAAGCTGGAATATCGATCCGTAAAATATAGTTTTGTGGGATATCCTAAAGAGACTTTAGGGTGTTGTTTTTACACCGATCATCAGGTGTTTGTCTCCAGACATGCTACCTTCTTGGAAAAGGAGTTTATCCTTGAAGGAAACAGTGGGAGCAAGATTGAACTTGATGAAGTTCAAGAAGCACAAACTACTACAGATCAAGTGGAAACACCTGTTCTGACTGAACAACCTTTTGTGGAACAGCCCATTCATAGGTCAGGGAGAGTGTCTCGCCAACCTGAGAGGTATTATGGCCTTGTCATTAAGAATGACAATGAGTTGTTGATCATTGATGATGACGACCCTGTGACCTATAATGAGGCTATGAGTAGTGTTGACTCAGAGAAATGGCATAGTGCCATGAAATCCAGAATGGAATCTATGTATACGGTATACAAAAGATAGATTATAGCAGATGGCCAGGTGGAGACCTTTAAGGCCAGGCTTTTGGGAAAAGGATTCAAACAAAGGCAATGGATTGACTTTGATGAAACCTTTTACCTGTAGCCCTGTTAAAATCAGTTCGGATTTTGCTTGCGAATGCTGCTTACTACGACTATGTGATCTGGCAAATAGCCGGATGGTTTTCTTTCCAAGAGAAATGAAAACCTAGTGTGTAAGCTACTGCGAACCATATGTGGTTTAAAGCAAGCTTCTCGAAAGGTGGAACATTCGTTTTGATGAGACAATCAAAGAGTTTGATTTTATCAAAAACGCAGATGAACCATGCGTCTACAAAAGGGTTAGTGGGAGCGCGGTAACATTTCTTGTATTGTATTGAATTAGAGTTGACACACATAACAACATAGCAGACCCACTCACAAAGCTACTTTATGAAAGTCACTTTGATCGTCATGAAGACAAGATGGGTATTAGATACCAGAGTGATTGGCTTTAGTACAAGTGGGAGATTGAAAGGAATATGTCCTAAGTCCAATCATGTATTAGGATTTAGGAATAACTTTTATGTAATCTGTTTTGATTTCATTGATATTAATAAAGACTTGTTTTGTTTTATTACGGGCTTTATCTATTTAAGTGTTTAAATAAGATATACCATAGTTTAGAGTAAAGTTTTTTATGGATTATGATGAGATCATAATAGTGAGACCTAAAAAGATGATAACTCTAAACTTAAATAGTTCCTGGTCATAGGATTACTAACTGGTAATTAATAATCCGCAAAGATCGGTACATACTATGCTTGCTTCATTATGAAGGATGTCTGTTCTCATAGACATTTGTGTGGTGACACTATAGCTAGTATGCAGGTGCTTATTATGGAATAAGTTCACTGAACATGACTCGCCCAGCTGAACAATTGATGGAGTTCACTCACGTGTCAGCAGTTGTTCGCTTAGTGATAGTTGTACAAGTATCCTTAGACTTGAGGTCATCATAGTCATCTTGTGTACACTGAACTATGCTTTGGTTTAGTTCTTAGTCTCCAGGGACAATTATTAGGGCTCTTCTGGGTATAGGAATTTGTACACGAAGATAGTGTATGATCAATAAAGGATCTAACCCTTCCAGTGAAGGAAGCGAATGTTCAAGGCTGATCCACTTATGCTAGTTCAGGAATCTCTGGCCAGAGTGAATGAAATTAGAAAGGAGTTTCTAATTTGCATAGAACTACGCATAGTAAATGGTAAGCAAGTGATTCAATTAGATAGGCTTGACATGAGATCCATGCCTTGTATTTAATCGGAACATTGTAGGGTAGAAGGAGTTTATTGTACGATAACTATTCACTGACAGGTTCTTGGTATTCTAAGCAGTGAATTCATATTATCCGGATAGTCACGATATGTTGAGAAGCATCACTCACGATGTAGAATAAATGTGACTAATTAATTAATCATATTTAATAAATTAGAGAATTTATATAAATAATGATAAAATAGTTTTATTATTATTTATTTCTACTACCGGCTTAATATTGAACCTACAGAGTCACACCATAAAAAGAGAATGATTTAATGGTGGAGGAATTAATTAATAATGGCTAAATAATTATTTATTTGTGAAATAAATAATTAATTGGCAAATTTAATAATTGATTAAATGAGATTTAATTGATTATAAATTAATTAAGAAAAGTTCTTAATATTATTAATTAAGGATTTAATTTTTGAAAATTAAATCAAGAGAGAGAATTATTTCTAAAGTGTTTAGAAAAAGGATTAATAATTAAAAGGTGTTTTAATTATTAATGAGAATAATAAATGGGATAATAATAATATTATTTATGGGAAAATTTCAGCTAAAAATTTTGCCTATAAATACACTATTATAGACCCTATTTTATTCGAACCCACACCAAACCCGAAAACCCAAAAAGTTTGGAAAACCCAATTCTCTCCACCTCCTTCTTCCTCCTTAACATCGTTTTCTTGGTGGATACCGGTGGAGTGCTTCACACTTGAGGAGCAACATCTAAGGATCTCTGATCGTTGTCTCCGAATTATTTTAAAAGGTTAGATTCGATCCCTCGAATTTTTATTCACGATTTGTATGCTTTTATTTGGATTTTGTATGTGTAAAAGTGTTTTGCCATGCCCCCGCTGCGTTAAAAATCCAACAATGGTATCAGAGCATAGGTTGTATGCATATAGATCTGTGGTAAAAATTTCAGAATTTTATGTGCTTGTATGAATTAATTATGATTTTTACAAGTTATATCATGGTTTAATTTTGTCTGATGAGAAATCGTTTCTCAGAATAATTTTGAATGTTGATCTGGGTTCTACAAGTGTTGTAGATCGTCTAGGTATTTTTTTCATAATTTTAGGATGTATAGATTTTTTTTAATAAATTTTTGAAGTTCTTACAATTAAATTCATAATAAAATATAGATATATATATATAATATGTTGTATATATACATTATCTGTGTTCTTGCTGCTGCTTTAAAAGAGAGTGTCTGCTGTGCACGGAAGCAAAGGAGATGTCAGGTCAGAGTTGTCAGGCACGGCAACCGAGAAAGAAAGCAACGGCGGCTGAAATAAAAAAAAATAGGCGTGTAACGCATTCCGGGAATGCGTTACACACCTGTGACGCATTCACGGAATGTGTTACACCCTTAAATGGCTTAAAAGGTGTGTAACTCATCACCGGAATGCGTTACAGGGCTTGTAACGCGTTCCTCTAATGCGTTACAGCCCGACTGTCCATATTAAATTTGATTTTCTGGGAGTTTCGTAACTCCGTTTTGGGCGTGCAATATATCGTTGGATTCATTTTTCCGAGACGGATCTAATGGAGTGATCAATTTTAGTTTATATAAAAGTTTTGAACTGTTTATATTTCCATGAAGTGTTTTAAAGCTATTTTTAACTGTTTAAGTTGCTTTTAAATGCTTCATGTGATACATAGAGATGTATAATGCTTAGAATAATGTGCTAGATGATATAACATGCCTACCTTGATGTTTATTCATGTTGATATATGTGATATATGCTTAGTTTATCATGCGATGATAGATTTAGGTGAACTTAAATAAACATAAGGCATTTGTTAGACAACCTAGTATAGTGAAATTGTTTCATAACCTTAATAACAATATTATGAATACAATCATGAGATTCTTGTGTTTGTGAAACACGTTATTGAATATGAATTTTTGATATGAGAGAAAGGATGATTCTGTCAACAACAGATTTCTATCTGTAAGAAAGGGTTATTAAGTGACGCTTCGAAAGTAAAAGCAAAAAGGGTACAACAACCTACTCACTAGTCAGCATAGCTAGTCTATAAATACAACTCAAAAGTCTACTGATACATACTACACACTACTGTACATACTATATAACCATAACAACACTGCCCAGTATCTCCATCTCTGAATCTCTGACTCAGCTCCAAGGAAACTCTGGTCCTGCCAGCCTCTCAAAGTCCTCCATCACCTCAGTAGCCCAGCCCATCAGTGCATCAGGGCCTCTGTCAGGTAGTGTAGCTCCATGTAGCCTAGCCTCAAGAACCCTCCGTGTCACATGAATCTCCTCTCGAAGCTCCCTCACACCATGATCAAAATCTGTAGTCCTGATGATATGCTGTAGCTCTCTGATCTAAGCCAACAAGGAATCACGTTCCAATAGAAGAGCCTCATACCGGTAATAAGGAACTGGGGACAATGTGGACTGGAATGGGGCACACGCAACTAAATGCCCAGTGGAATCTGAATCAGCTGGTGGGGGTCCTCTGATAGGTGGCCTCATGCTTGAGGGTGGAATAGCCTGTAGTGGTACGGGCTGCAACACAGGTGGAGGTAGAATAGCCAATACTGGTGGAATAACAGGACGTGGATTTGATGATGGCGCTCCAACTGAAGGCTCTGAGTGATCAGCTGATACGGGAATAAAAGAGTCGGCCATCGCTGCTATCTGAAATTATATCACAATATAAGAATCTCGAACCAATGTGGAGATGATTAGTGAAGACAGTGATGATGAAAGTGATCAAGAACAAATATCTAAGGACAATACAGAAAAATCTACAACCAATGAAGCACATAATTCAACATCCGTCGAAATACCAAGTGCATCATCTGTCGAAAGACAATCTGCATCATCCGTTGAAAGGCAAAGAGCAGCATCCGTTGATCCATCAATAGGAGCTGAAAGCCAAGTTAGATCACAATCAGAAATAACTCTAATTTCAAGTCAAAGGTCCATAAACTCAGGGGGAGTTTATGATCATCAAAACTTTGTCAATTATTAAGACAACAATGCGGCCTCTTCATCTAGAGCTAATGTGGCGCCCTCCAAACCAGGGTCAGAAGTTTGGGGTCCACACACATACCTTATTTATAACCTGCTTATAACAATAATAAAGATAATAATAATATGCAGTGACCCTACTTACCAACTACCATGGATCGCAACAGGTTAAAGTATGCACACAAGCCAAACACACTAATATATTACATACCGATCAAATCCCAATTATTCAAACTCGAAACTGAGTATTAAACATTATTACAAACTTTTACAAACTCAAATTATTCAAAAGAAGTCTGCTAGCTTAACTTGATCAACCAGAACCCCTAGCTCTCGTGCTGGACTGGGGATCCTCGCTACCAACTAGTTCCTTTTTAACTGGAAAGAATATAAACAATATCGCACAAATGAGCTAACTAGCTCAGCAAGTCACAATGACAAAACTGAGAATAATGATCATCAGGTGAATATGGTTATGATATCAAGTGAACAATGGATTATGGTTTAAAATTGGATATTATACTTTTATTTTAAAAACCAAGGTTAGGCTGCTGATCAGTCACGCACTAACCCTGAGCAAAGCACACAGCATTGCTCTAACTACTGGATCCAAGCCACACATTGGCCTAACTTGACCATTATATGGTCTGACCACGAATCTGGTCCACAATTTTATAAAAATAATCAAATTCTAACATAATAACAGAATAAGTAATAATAGCAATAAACAGAATCATTAACAACATTGGATGCTCCATAATGAAATGGTTTCAGGATTCATGAGAATTAATATGGCAGCTTCAAGGCTTAGCTGTTGGGTAATGAAAGAATTGAATAACAAAGGAATCAGTGTTTCAAGGTTTAAAGGATTTTGCCTTTCAAAGCATAGGATGCAATGGTTTGAGTGTGTGGGTAATTCAATTCAGGGTTCGGTATTTAGTTTGTATATATTTGTGGAGTAGTATCGTATACTTGAGGTTCATATTTGGGTATGTAATAATCAATGGCTTAGAAAGAATAAGGTTCATGGCTCAAGATCAAAACTGGAATCAGGGTTTAGGTTTCTGTGCTCAAAAGCACTTGCAATATCAGCAAAACTATCAAATACTACAATATCTCGATAAAGTTCAGAACACTTGCCTGGTATTAGCTTTCTATCCTGCACTCGCTTCCAATCTCAACCGTCTTACTTCTGAACTACCTATTTCCCTTTCCTACGTCTTGCCTCTTCTGCTCACATATCATAAGCATCTATCAATAATCAACTCATACGATTCTATTCAACACATACTTCTATCTACCATTCGTTTCACCCAAATCCGATTAATGGATTGAAGGTTACGCAATAATCAAGTAAACACTGAATATTTAGACCGATAGTCAATCAGCAAGTCACATGTAACACATAATACATCACGTAATCAATGACATATCATTTATAAAGAAGTCTCGGGTTATAAATAAGCTTTTGGTTATTTAAAATGATTTTTAAAACATTTTTCGGAATTAAAACGGGTCGTTGGATCAATTTCGGGTAAATAAACAAGGTTCGATTAGCCAATTCTGGCTTCGAAACAATTTTATAATAATTATCGAGCCTTGAAAATAATTTAGAATAATATTTTAAAGCTCGAAACTATTTTTCGAAATTTTTACATCATTTTTAAATAATTAAATCTAATTAAATAATTAATTAAAATCAATTAATAATTAATTAAATCAATTAATCAATAAATTTTTGAATTAATTGACCAATTAATCAATTAAAAATTGACTGAAATTAATTAACTAATTAATTCATATTTATTTTTGAATTAAAAATAATTTTCGGAATTAAAATACAAATTTTTAGAATTTTCAGAAATTAAAAACGAATTTTTTTACAATAAAAATAAATAGGAAATATGATTTTTAAACATTTTTAAAACAGGAATCCAATTTTTGCAAAGTCTGGAAACTTCAGGGACCTAACTTCATCATCTCCAAAAGTACAGGGGCCTGTTTGTAATTTTGCAAACTCCCACCGTCGACTCGCCGGAGTGTGGCCGGAGAACACGATTCCGGCAACCTCAGGCCACCAAACTGTCCCGAATTAATCTACACGTTACCAGCAACTTATACATGCAATCAAAAGTCAATAACCATCCCTGTCTTGGCCGGAAAATGGCCAAGAACATCGCCGGTTTCCGGCGAACATCGTAAAACTTAAAAACACAACTCCCTTCAATTCACTAATCCTCTGTTAACGAGCTATATACCAATCGATTGCAAATTTCATAAGGAACACAACCCACTATAAATCAACAGCTAATAACCCCTGAATCAAAAACCCCCAAATTTCAATTGAAAACATTCATACGGGTTATAAACCTGAATTTTGAAATTCGAAAATCAAACTCAAATTTGAACATGTTATTGAACTCCAAATCAGACGTATAATATATCAAAATCATCAGGAAAACAAGCTCTACAACATGCAATCATCAAATCATACAAACAACCATCCGAACAAAAATTCATATTTTTAATCAAAATAATTCGAAAATAAATAAAAATATATAAAATCAACCTTTGATTCTGCAGTAAAATAGGTTATGGAATCTGATAGAGCTCTTCAAGACCTTCAAATCTGGTACTCGAGCTTTTCAAACAAATATCAATAACACCTTCAAAAGTTGGTTTGATTCTTGGAACAGTTTATGAATATATGATTTTTCTCTGTAAAATTATATAATTATCTGTCTGCAAATGATTTTGATACAAAATAAAATACGGGAAAAGGCTATTTATATTTACGGAAAATTAGTATCCCGTTGGATCATTCCAGATATAAAACGGTACATTTATTTATAAAAACTGATCCAAACGGTATCGGTTTTCGGGATAATTATCCAAATCAGTACAATTTGTACTGCGGTCTTGGTCTCAGCGCCTGGTTACACGTACTACGAAGTGATAATTGTGATAGTTTAATAAAAAGCTCCCGTTTATCGAAAATACGAGTTTTATTGATTTACCGAAACGAATATTGTATCGAAAATGTTCTGCCGGGACCCGCGCAGGACAAACAGTACGCCGGATCGAAAAAGTCGAAACATGGAAAATGCTCGGAATATTACAATTAGGTTAGGAAGGAGTTCTCGGAAGAGTTTCGGGTTCCAAAAACGTAACAACGGGTGACGTTGGTTGGTTCTCGTTTCTATAATAGATTTTAAATACCCGAAAAAAGATTTTATAAATTTCATATGATTCTTATAAATTCATAAATCAACATAAAAATAATTAGGAAGATATGACAATTATCTATATTTTATTTTGGACATATAAAAATTAAAATACTCAATTAATATTTTTTTTTTGAATATCCAAATACAGATAACACTTACAATTAATTCACAGAATAGATACTGGACACATATAATAATTATTTAATAGCAAAATAATTACACGATATATCCCGGATATTACAGCTAATCTACCTCAACAGAGAAAATGGACTAGAGATCACCCATTTGAATTAATTATTGGTTATGTATCCTCTAGAGTGCAGACAAGAAAAGCAACTCAAGAGAAATGTCTATTTAGCACCTTTCTATCTCATGAAGAACCTAAAAAGGTAGAAGAAGCTCTGTTGGATCCTGATTGGATTTTAGCTATGCAGGAGGAGCTAAACCAATTTGAAAGGAATAATGTTTGAAAGTTGGTACCCAAGCCTAAAGGAAAGAATCCTATTGACACCAAGTGGGTATTCAGAAACAAGATGGATGAAAATGGCATAGTTGTCAGGAACAAAGCTAGATTGGTTGCTAAGGGCTATTGTCAACAAGAAGGAATAGATTTTGATGAAACTTTTTCTCCAGTTGCAAGACTTGAAGCCATCAAAATTTTCCTAGCTTATGCAGCCCATGCCAATTTCAAAGTCTATCTAATGGATGTCAAAAGTGCCTTTCTGAATGGAGATTTGGAGGAAGAAGTCTATGTCGATCAGCCTCCTGGTTTTGAAGACCCAAATTTTCCAAAATATGTCTACTATCTTTTGAAAGCACTTTATGGACTGGAGCAAACATCTAGAGCCTGGTATGATACTTTGTCAAAGTTTTTCTTACAGAATCACTTCACTAGAGGTACTGTTGACAAAACCTTATTCAATAGAAATGTTAATGGTTCTAGTATATGTAATAACCTCAAAATTTTGAACTTTTTGTAACCCTTATGAATAGTGTTTTTGCTGATTTGCTGAATAAGAAAACTGTTCATGCCACACTATGTAGGGTTTCTTTTATGGATATTCTGAGATTTTATTAGTACTCTATATGGTATATAAGTGTATGTAAAGATCGTCAGAATCCAATTCCAAACACTTTGATTTTTTCCCAGAAATCCACTAGATACAGAAAGAATTGAGTATAAGGTAACAGGATAAAAAGGATTTAAATTAAAGGAGTATAAGAGAGGATCATAAAAGGAATATAATGTATTGAGAAAGGTTAAGGAAACCCATGTAATAAGATCTCGGGTATGATCCCTCAAACGAGAAACGAGAACGAAAGTTAAGCGAACCGTATAACAGATCAGTGGTCATTAGGCAAACAATTAGGAGTTAATCAAGGAGGTTAGGGATGATGAGGTCATCCAACCAATAAGAAGAGGGCAAGTGAGGGAGGATGACATCACAAGGTGACATAAGCATGACAAGTTGGAAGGATTGGTTGGTTGATTGTGAGCCACACATTTTTCACCATGGTAAAAATTTAATTTATTTTCAAGAAAAAAGGAAGCAACCAACCAACAAATATCATAACACAACTACAAATTGAAAGTTGACTTTCCCATTTCAAGAAGAAAGCCCTCGGCTAAAACAAACCCAGCAACTTCAAATTGCCATATCTCCTTCAATACTCACTCAAATGTTGTGTTCTATAGCTCGTTGGAAAGGTATTGAGATTTACTACAACTCTTGTTCACAAGTCTCGTCCAAATAAGCATGGTAAGACCCTCATTTTTACAGTTCTTTCAATCGAACTTTTAGAAACTTTAAAGCCTAACTTTGTGTTCTCGATTTCTTTGGAAAGATCAAGCTTGTAGGAGGCTCAATAAGGCTTCCTAGTAACTTTCCACCCTCCAAGAAAGGTATAAATCTTCGCACCCTTTAGTAATAAGTTTGAATGTTGAAGTTTGGAGATGGTTTGGATGGATGAGTAGTAATTTGAATGATAAGCATGATTCGAGCTTAATTGTTAAGTAGTTTAGTTGAATTTGGAGATGTTATAATATATGATTGGATTGAGATCCTTGAGCTTATTATGACTGAAATCAGTAGCATTGATGTGTATCTTGAGTTGTTGTTGATTGGTAGTTGGATTGATATGATTTGGAATGGTAAAAATTTGGGAAATCGCGTAAACATAGCCGTCGTAATGTCCGATATACTTTAGACTGTTTTTGCTCTTAACATCAGGACCCGAGAACTCCCTGTTAAGTTTTTACCATTGCCATGATTAGATAGTTCATGTTACGAGCTTCGTTTTGATATGTAGTTCGTTTGATTCCGATGTATGGTTTAGGAGAAATGACCGTTTTAAGTAACGGCGTTTCGCGAACGAAGAGTCACCCCTCGCCTTACTTTGAAACCTTGGTTAAGGACTTTAAATGACTAATTGGGATATAAAACAATTATGTTAAGTGGATCAGGAAGTTGGTAAGGTACTCGCGAAAGAATCGCCTTAAAACTCTTAATGGTTAATTTATTTGAAAATGGTGGAGCCGAGGGTACTCGAACGACTTAGGTGATTCGTTAAGCGTAGGAGTGACCATAAGCGAACGTTAGGGTTCAATTGGTTAAAGTCTAGTTTCTTAAGCGACCGGGGTTTAATTCCAACTTATGTTGTTGTTCATAGGTTATCGGACCCACTCTAAGCTTAAGTCTATCCGGGAGCACTCAGGCAAGTTTTCTACCCGTTATACTGTTGTTGTGATGTATATGTGTATATGCATTATCTTGTGATAAATGCATGATTGTTATTAGCAAATTCTTGCGATATATTGGAGCATATGATATGGTATATTTGCATGTCTGTTTCGTAATCTTGATATATATCTGTTGGTTCAAATGCTTATTAGTTGCATAATACCTATGCTAGAGATAAGCGGTAATTTGCATATACCCTTAGAAAAGGGGACCCCAAGGTGAACATATTTCTAAATCGTGAGTCGATGTTCCCGAGTATATTATATATATATTTATATATATATGGATATAGTTTTCAAAACTATTGATCGAATAAGGTTTATTCGATAACTTTATTTTATTTAATGAATATTATTTGAATATTCATTCGAGGACTTATGACTCTATTTATTCTATTTAATGATTATTAATTGGATATTCCTTTGAGGATGTATGACTCCGTTTATTTTATTTAATGAATATTATTTATAATATTCATTCGAGGTATTATGACTCGGCTTATTATTTAATAATATTGTTTATTTTATTAAAGAATAATGTTTCGATAATCAAACTTATTTTCGATTATTCAAATAAAGATTATACTTTCGTATAAGTATATCTTTGGTTATTTAATATCCATTTCAAGTATGAGTTTTAAAACTTCTACTTCAATTATTTTTATAAAGATTATTCTTTATGTGAATATTATTTAAATAATAATATTCAGATATTTTCTAAATATATTGGGACTGATTTATTTTAATAAATCAGCAATACTCCAAACATTCTTAAATATATTTTCGAGTCTTCAAAATGATTTTTAAAGTTAGAGTGGACCCCAAAACTCATTTTTATATTTAAGATCTTCCTTTCAAAGGGGATTTAAATACTCGCTCAAAACCTGGGGGATCCGGCTCTGTGGTGTATTTTACATTCGCAACGTGGTTGCTGTTTTGAGGAAACAATTTGATTACTTGCCCAACATTCGGGAAGTAAGTCCATCTAATTGAGTCGGCATAAGCGACAGGCCGGGGTACGGTCTATCAAAGTGTAAGTGGCTGGGTGGCAGTCCATCAACGCGTAAGAGGCCGGGTGGCGGTCCAGCACAAGGTCCTTATGTGGCCAGGGTGATGACCGGTGGAGGATTCATCCATCTACTAGTAGAAAAGGTTACTTATTGGTATCTTTGCCTGATCAGCAAGATATCAGGTTTATGCCAAAATTCTTTTCTTTCCAAAATTCATTGGATATTGCAACTCTGTTTATAATTTTCATAACAGAGGTTTTCAAGGAGTGTATGAAATGTATATATATATAAGTGTATATATATATATCCGGACTTAATGAAGTACCTCGTAACTTCATTATTTATAATGATATTCAAAGATTGAATCTATTCAAATCTTGTCTTGTAGTCCCATCAGTGTGATGAACTTTTGAAACTGGTTATAACTTGAACGGTGGTAGTTCAAGTAGTATTTGGAAAAGATATAAGTATATTGGAGTATCTTGTAACTTCATCTTTTAAACTTATATCTGGTTAGTGATTATCTTATGCATGACAAAAATTTTCACAAAAACGTTGAGACAAGGTTAGATATATGAGATCACCTTGCAACGATAGTTTTATACAGTTATAAACTGGAACTCTGTGTATATTATGCATGGAAGAGGACTTCCAAGATTTTGAAAAGTATATATGTATATATACTGAATATTTTGCGACTTCATCGCATTAAGATATCAAACTTGGTCCATTTCTTTTGACCAAGACTTTTATTAGTACTATGAGAAGGCTCATATATTATTAATCATTATACATATTAGTTTGGTGGGCTTGTTGCTCACCTTTGCTTTTTTCTTTCATCACACAACATCAGATAGACAAGATGAACAGGACCAAGCTCCCAATTCACGAGCGGATAGGAAACATTCCGCAGTTTCCTATAGGCGTTGATGTCTCTATAGCTGAGGTAGGAACTACCAATAGGCTAGGCTTTCAACTTTTGATGTACCAGATTATGTATATTTATGAATTGTAATAATGGCAAAGAAATGTAAATTTATTCAGAAACCTTTTTAAGGTGTATTGGCATATAATTGTGGAATAAAACGACTTATGATTATTTTTGGATATTCATCTCTGAGACTATAACTTGTGGTGTGTGTGTTTATTGTGGGGTCACAGTACAGAGTAGTTGATTGTTTATTAAGATTGGGTGTTATTAAGGGAAATGGAACTCGTGACAACCCAGATCCCCGACCCCGGATTTGGGGGTGTTACAGAAGTGGTATCAGAGCTAAGCATTATAAACCTCAGAGATGATGTGACGTTAAGATAATAAGTTCATTAAGATAATAAGAACTCTTGCCAAGTTCATAGTCGGGCTACCTAACGTAGTACTGATAATTAAAACCCTTATGGGAACCCTTATAAATATCGTGATAAGAGTGTAGTTCGTTATCGTATATGGTAGCGGGACTCTGAACCCTGAGGTTGAGAAGCAACAACGCGATGATGTTTTATTAGTTATTGGAGATCAGATTGTGGATCCAATGGAACATCCTAATGAGGGACCGGATGATGTTCATATTGAGGATGTAGCGGTTGAGGATGTTGTCCTAGAAGGGATTGTTGCTGAGAAGAATCCCGTGGAGGGTCCTGACAAGAATGAATAAAGGACCACTGAGGAATTGATGACCATGGTTAGGGGAATTACCAGATGTAGGATTGGCTGGTCACTACCGGAGGTTCGTTCAAGTTTGTAAAGATAGTAGCCCCTTTAACGCGGCTTACTCATAAGACTCAGAAGTTCGAATGGACAGAGAAATGCGAGAACGGCTTTCAAGAACTGAAGCAGAGGTTGGTGACGGCCCCTATGATGGCGTTGCCGGATGGAAAAGGGGATTTTGTGAGGTGTAGTGATGCTTCGTATAAGGAATTAGGGTGCTTCTTATACAGCACAACAAGGTAATCGCGTACGCGTCAAAACAATTAAGGGAATATAAAATTTGATATCCCCACCCATGAGCTTGGGCTCGTGGCAATAGTTTTGCCCTAAATATTGGAGGCACTACTTGTATGGAGAGAAGTGTGAGATTTACACAAGCCATAAGTGCTATAGTGCATTTTCCCGAAGAAAGAGCTCAACATACGCCAGAGGAGGCGGTTAGAGCTAATCAAGAATTATGAGTGGGAGATTCTTTATCATTCGGGGAAAGCCAAAATGGTGGCTAACGCCCTTAGTATAAAAGAGAGACTCAAAATGAAAATGTATTTGGGAGAGTTAATAAGAGATTTTGAGAAAATGGAAATAGAAGTGAAGGTAACCGGAGCCGGTACCGAAAAGCTGTTTGAGATTGCAATACAACCCGAATTATTGGAAAAGATCATATTGTGCCAAGAAAAAGTGATGAATGAAGGCAGAGAGCCAACAATTAGATAAAAGATTAATACTGAGAAAAATGATAAGGGAATAATGAGGTATTCCTACAGAATTTGGGTTCCAAATGTTCAAGAGCCTAAAGATGAAATCTTAGATGAAAGCTAGTTTGAGGAATAAGATTTAGAGCAAACCCTGAACGTGATAGTCAGGGAGGTCGCCATCAAGATAGAAGGAGCCCATAACATAATGGAGTGGAAAATGAGGATTTTAACGTATAAGATAACCCCAAGTATGGGAGAAGGATGAAACATTTCATACTGAGGAAACAGAAGTCGAGCAAGACAGGGAGAACCAGGACGGTACTCCTATACGGAAATTCATGGACCTGTCTAAAGAGAACTTAGACTATTATCCCCAACCTCCACCCTGAGGGGACAGTGCGGTGGGAAATTCTTTCAGGACCTTTAAGTCGCTAAGCTCTTAGAGTTCCAAGGAACAAGCAAACCCAGTCGAGGCAAGAGCCTGGCTAAAGGAAATATAGGAATAATTTGAGATTCTAAATGATTGACGAATCACAAAAGACTGTTTTGTCACTTATCCTCCTAAGAGAGAGGCCACCCGCTGGTGAAAGGCCGAGAAAGGCACGGAGCAAGAGATTATAATAAACTGATTTAAGTTCAGTCAATTGTTTTCAGGAAAGTACTTCCCAAGGTTATGGAGATAGTGTAAAAGCTTTAGAGCCAGAACAAAGGCACACGAGTATGATGAATTATGAATCTAAGTTGTTAAAGTTGTCAAGATTCGTTCTGAGGACATGAATCCAGAATAACGGGATATTTGAAATCAATGCTTATGTTGTGTTGGTTCATGAAATAATGATAAGAGAAAGGAAAATAAAAAGAAACTGAAATGGAAAGGAATATAAAGGCAATAGAGTTTGAGGAATGATAAGGGAGTTGGGTATGAGGAAACCCTAAAGACTCGTACCAATAAAAATAGAAAAGTATTTAATCGTCTGGATGAGGGTGATTCACCATGAGTTAAAATTGATGGTTGAAGGCATAAGAGATACATATATTTTATCCCCTGTAAGTTGGGAGGATTCGAGGAAACCCTGAGATAGTTCGAAGGATAAATAATGAGACGCAGATAGACTGAGGAGACAAGGAAGTAAGAAATTAGGAAAATGGGATGAAGGAAGTGACCTTCAAGAATGTGAAGTATATGTAAGACCGGTGGCATGATACCCAGGAAGGGAGACACCAGGAATGAGAGATATCCCAACATTGAGATGACTGTTGAAATAAACAACAAAAGTAAATAAGGAATTATTAAGAAGAGGTTCACGTTGAACACGACCAATATCTTCCAGAACATCCTTGTTATCGTTACCAAATTAGGCAAGAAAAGCGGATAACCGTTGTTATCTTTTGGAGGCCATATTGATTGACCTCATTTTGAATACAGATGTTATTGTGAAATTAGGCATATACTATCGAGGTGGGAATGATTGAATAAGACACCCTTATCAGGGATATATGACTTGATTTATCCATGGAAGGATGCATGTACCTTTTTAAAGGTGGAATTAAGGATAGAACATCGATAACTTAAAACGAATCCTAGGGGAATGCATAAAGGTTGGCATTTCACCCTTAATAGGGATAGTATGAGTTTTGACAGTATGAATTGGAAAGGATTAAGGTAATAACAACCTTTAAGAATCAGTGGAGAATTTTTTTTCAGAAGTATATAGACAATGATTCTGGTATTAATAAATGGTATCTTGATATGCCCTGTATCTAGGGAATACATGAGGAATGATTCAAGAATAACCTTAGAGGTTTTACAAGGAGAAAGGTAATATTCAAAATTCTCAAGAATAAAAATGTGGATAAAGGAAATATGACATAATTATAATGATGCCAAGTGGGGCACGTGTTAAACTATGAGAAAGTATGGATCGAACCAGGAAAGGTCAAAATTGTTCAGGGCAATTAGGACTTAAGATAAAAGATGTTCTAAGTATGATTGAGAGTCAGTCGTGACAGTGATTAACCTCTAAAGACTGAGGCAATAACTTATGGAAAAATGGTGATATTTTTTTTTACTCATCAGATTTTAAGGAAAACATCTTCACATAAGTTGTGATTGAAATGAGGTAGAAAATTTATTTGGAGGTGGTTAAAATGACATTGACTGTAAGGAAATTTTACTATCAGGAAAGGCCAAAGAGGTGGCCGACACTTTAAAGGTAAGAGGATAATTATAGGTGCTTATTCCAAAGGAATACATTGATGATGGTTAAAGCTATGAAGGTTGTATTATGGTTTGGAAGATTGACATTCCTTCTGATGACTGTGCAATACCCAACCGTAATAGTAGTTGGTAAAGGTTTAATTCGTGTAATCGCCATGAGCGGGCTATCTATCTCAGAAGATACTATCTTGAGATAAGCCAGGACCATGTTTCAAAAAGGACTAGACGAACCCTTGAGTTAAGTCTTCTATTTAAGGCATACGATTAAGAATGGTATTAACCTGCTATCGTTGCTTTGACTGAAACCCTTCTGCAATTTTATCTACTTCATGTCATGAAAGTACGTCAGAGTTTGGAGTGTTCTTCATGAATTATGATTGGTGGTTATGTTAACTCCTTAGAAGTATTCTATATGACATGTATGGACTCCGTATTGTTAGATATTAAAATTTCATGGGAAGTGAATGACGACAGTAGGTCAGTGGTGGACCATAGTAATGCAGCAATGATTCTGCGAGTAATGAGCTGATTACAACCATGAGAGTTGTATTGGAATGGATGTTGAGATTGAGTACCACTAATCGGGTCATGGTAGTGTATAAGTTATCATTGATAGACTAATTAAGTAGAGTATCTACCTATTGAATATTTATTCCCTCTTATGAAAAGAGAGTCATATTACTATATGGGGAAGGTTGCGGTGCAAGCATAGAATTCTAGTAACGATGATGTCTAGAATGAGATCCCAGATTCAATTTTCGATATCGAGGGAGTTTTAAAGGTGATTGTGTATAAGCTCGAGGAAGAGCAAGGGTCCATAGAATGATGGACAGAATAGTAAAAATATTTAGGCATGTGAAATATGATGCTATAATACTTGATGTTGATATAAATACATATATGTTTTGTTCTCCTATGGCAAACCTCTATAGTTCAGAGGTAGGTTCCAAGCCAGATATTTGGTGGCAGTATATTTTTTTATATATACAATTCTCTTTAATTCATTTTTTTCTCTCATTTTCATTTCATGTAAGTTGAGAAGAACAACCCTTCCAGAAGGGGAGGTATTGCTGAATGACTATCTATCTGTGTGATAGAAGCCTAGTAGGATACCACATGTTGTTTAATTACTTGTCAAGTACTAAAGGCTGACCACTTTTTGTACTTACTATGCGATATAACAAGTGTTCATGATCATAGTGATCTCTCAACAAATCCTTTTACTTCTATAGGAAGGACTAAGCTTTCGAAGATAGAAGCAGCTGAAAAAGGAGTAGTAAACTTGTGGTGGTATTCGGAATGGAAACACATTCGTGATACTAAGGTTGACGAGGTTATTAAAAGGTTATAGAACGCTAACGAGCAAAAGTGTAACCAGCATAGTATTATGTACGGAAGATAGTAACGCTTACGAATTAGAAAAGAATGAGTATTGAGAAGCAAAAGCTATAACGCTAGAAGCTATAATGAGAGTCTGTGCAATAGACTTGAAAGAAATTGGAATGATCACTTAACACGGATTGAGTTTTCTTACGATAATAGATCATATGTCAGTATTGAGATATCGCCTTATGAGATCCTTGAGGGAAGACAATGTCGATCTCCCTTATGTTAGGATGAAGTTGTAGAGCGCAAGATGCTCGGACCCGCAGTAGTCCAAAGGATCAAGGATATAATAGATCTAATCAGAGGACGGCTGGTAGTAGCCCAAGATGGACATAAGAAGTATGTTGATTTGACACGAAAGGACAAAGAATAGGAAGTAGGGAACCTAGTGTGTTTAAAGGTATCCCCTTGAAAACCCTTAGAAAGGATTGATGGGGTTCGGAAAGAAAGGAAAGCTAAGTCCACAATTTGTCGGACCCTTGGATATACTAAAACATATTGGGAAGTTAGCATACGAGCAAGCCCTACCCCCGAACCTGTAGCAAGTTTATAACGTGTTCCACATATCAATGTTAAGGAAGTGTAATTCGGATGCCAGACAAATAAGGGGCATATGAGCGCATAGACATGCAACCAGACGTAACCTATATGGAGCAACCGGGAAAGGTTATAGATTGAAAAGGAACAAGTGCTTGGGAGAAGGGTTATCAAACTAGTCAGAGTTTGATGGTAGAATCACAATATGGGAAAATTGACTTGAGAGTTAGAAAGTGCAATGCTAAGAAAGTATCCCTATTCATTCTATCTGATTCCGGGACGAAATCCTTTTAAGGAGGGGAGACTGTAATAACCTCAAAATTTTGAACTTTTTGTAACCCTTATGAATAGTGTTTTTGCTGATTTACTGAATAAGAAAACTGTTCATGCCACACTATGTAGGGTTTCTTTTATGGATATTCTGAGATTTTATTAGTACTCTATATGGTATATAAGTGTATGTAAAGATCGTCAGAATCCAATTCCGAACACTTTAATTTTTTCCCGGAAATCCACTAGATACAGAAAGAATTGAGTATAAGGTAACAGGATAAAAAAGATTTAAATTAAAGGAGTATAAGAGAGGATCATAAAAGGAATATAATGTATTGAGAAAGGTTAAGGAAACCCAAGTAATAAGATCCCGGGTATGATCCCTCAAACGAGAAATGAGAACGAAAGTTAAGCGAACCGTATAACAGATCAGCGGTCATTAGGCAAATAATTAGGAGTTAATCAAGGAGGTTAGGGATGATGAGGTCATCCAACCAATAAGAAGAGGGCAAGTGAGGGAGGATGACATCACAAGGTGACATAAGCATGACAAGTTGGAAGGATTGGTTGGTTGATTGTGAGCCACACATTTTTCACCATGGTAAAAATTTAATTTATTTCCAAGACAAAAGGAAGCAACCAACCAACAAATATCATAACACAAATACAAATTGAAAGTTGACTTTCCCATTTCAAGAAGAAAGCTCTCGGCTAAAACAAACCCAGCACCTTCAAACTGCCATATCTCCTTCAATACTCACTTAAATGTTGTGTTCTATAGCTCGTTGGAAAGGTATTGAGATTTCCTACAACTCTTGTTCACAAGTCTCGTCCAAATAAGCATGGTAAGACCCTAATTTCTACAGTTCTTTCAATCGAACTTTTAGAAACTTTAAAGCCTAACTTTGTGTTCTTGATTTCTTTGGAAGGATCAAGCTTGTAGGAGGCTCCATAAGGCTTCCTAGTAACTTTCCACCCTCCAAGAAAGGTATAAATCTTCACACCCTTTAGTTATAAGTTTGAATGTTGAAGTTTGGAGATGGTTTGGATGGATGAGTAGTAATTTGAATGATAAGCATGATTCGAGCTTAATTGTTAAGTAGTTTAGTTGAATTTGGAGATGTTATAATATATGATTGGATTGAGATACTTGAGCTTATTATGACTGAAATCAGTAGCATTGATGTGTATCTTGAGTTGTTGTTGATTGGTATTTGGATTGATATGATTTGGAATGGTAAAAATTTGGGAAATCGCGTAAACATAGCCGTCGTAATGTCCGATATACTTTAGACTGTTTTTGCTCTTAACATCAGGACCCGAGAACTCCCTATTAAGTTTTGACCATTGCCATGATTAGATAGTTCATGTTACGAGCTTCGTTTTGATATGTAGTTCGTTTGATTCCGATGTACGGTTTAGGAGAAACGAGGGTTTCGCGAACGAACCATCACCCCTCGCCTTACTTTGAAACCTTGGTTAAGGACTTTAAATGACTAATTGGTATATGAAACAATTATGTTAAGTGGATCAGGAAGTTGGTAAGGTACTCGCGGAAGAATCGCCTTAAAACTCTTAATGGTTAATTTATTTAAAAATGCTGGAGCCGAGGGTACTCGAACGACTTAGGTGATTCGTTAAGCGTAGGAGTGACCATAAGCGAACGTTAGGGTTCAATTGGTTAAAGTCTAGTTTCTTAAGCGACCGGGGTTTAATTCCAACTTATGTTGTTGTTCATAGGTTATCGGACCCACTCTAAGCTTAAGTCTATCCGGGAGCACTCAGGCAAGTTTTCTACCCGTTATACTGTTGTTGTGATGTATATGTGTATATGCATTATCTTGTGATAAATGCATGATTGTTATTAGCAAATTCTTGCGATATATTGGAGCATGTGATATGGTATATATGCATGTCTGTTTCGTAATCTTGATATATATCTGTTGGTTCAAATGCTTATTAGTTGCATAATACCTATGCTAGAGATAAGCGGTAATTTGCATATACCCTTCGAAAAGGGGACCCCAAGGTGAACATATTTCTAAACCGGGAGTCGATGTTCCCGAGTATATAATATATATTTATATATATATGGATATAGTTTTCAAAACTATTGATCGAATAAGGTTTATTCGATAACTTTATTTTATTTAATGAATATTATTTGAATATTCATTCGAGGACTTATGACTCTGTTTATTCTATTTAATGATTATTAACTGGATATTCCTTTGAGGATGTATGACTCCGTTTATTTTATTTAATGAATATTATTTATAATATTCATTCGAGGTATTATGACTCCGCTTATTATTTAATAATATTCTTTATTTTATTAAAGAATAATGTTTCGATAATCAAACTTATTTTCGATTATTCAAATAAAGATTATACTTTCGTATAAGTATATCTTTGGTTATTTAATATCCATTTTAAGTATGAGTTTTAAAACTTCTACTTCAATTATTTTTATAAAGATTATTCTTTATGGGAATATTATTTAAATAATAATATTCAGATATTTTCTAAATATATTGGGACTGATTTATTTTAATAAATCAGCAATACTCCAAACATTCTTAAAAATGTTTTCGAGTCTTCAAAATGATTTTTAAAGTTAGAGTGGACCCCAAAACTCATTTTTATATTTAAGATCTTCCTTTCAAATGGGATTTAAATACTCGCCCAAAACCTGGGGGATCCGGCTCTGTGGTGTATTTTACATTCACAACATGGTTGCTGTTTTGAGGAAACAATTTGATTACTTGCCCAACGTCCGGGAAGTAAGTCCATCTAATTGAGTCGGCATAAGCGACAGGCCGGGGTACGGTCTATCCAAGTGTAAGTGGCTGGGTGGCAGTCCATCAACGCGTAAGAGGCCGGGTGGCGGTCCAGCACAAGGTCCTTATGTGGCCAGGGTGATGACCGGTGGGGGATTCATCCATCTACTAGTAGAAAAGGTTACTTATTGGTATCTTTGCCTGATCAGCAAGATATCAGGTTTATGCAAAAATTCTTTTCTTTCCAAAATTCATTGGATATTGCAACTCTGTTTATAATTTTCATAACAGAGGTTTTCAAGGAGTGTATGAAATGTATATATATATATAAGTGTATATATATATCGGGACTTAATGAAGTACCTCGTAACTTTATTATTTATAATGATATTCAAAGATTGAATCTATTCAAATCTTGTCTTGTAGTCCCATCAGTGTGATGAACTTTTGAAACTGGTTATAACTTGAATGGTGGTAGTTCAAGTAGTATTTGGAAAAGATATAAGTATATTGGAGTATCTTGTAACTTCATCTTTTAAACTTATATCTGGTTAATGATTATCTTATGCATGACAAAGATTTTCACAAAAACGTTGAGACAAGGTTAGATATATGAGATCACCTTGCAACGATAGTTTTATACAGTTATAAACTGGAACTCTGTGTATATTATGCATGGAAGAGGACTTCCAAGATTTTGAAAAGTATATATGTATATATACTGAATATTTTGCGACTTCATCGCATTAAGATATCAAACTTGGTCCATTTCTTTTGACCAAGACTTTTATTAGTACTATGAGAAGGCTCATATATTGTTAATCATTATACATATTATTTTGGTGGGCTTGTTGCTCACCTTTGCTTTCTTCTTTCATCACACAACATCAGATAGACAAGATGAACAGGACCAAGCTCCCAATTCGCGAGCGGATAGGAAACGTTCCGCAGTTTCCTATAGGCGTTAATGTCGCTGTAGCTGAGGTAGAACTACCAATAGGCTAGGCTTTCAACTTTTGATGTACCAGATTATGTATATTTATGAATTGTAATAATGGCAAAGAAATGTAAATTTATTCAGAAACCTTTTTAAGGTGTATTGGCATATAATTGTGGAATAAAACGACTTGTGATTATTTTTGGATATTCATCTCTGAGACTATAACTTGTGGTGTGTGTGTTTATTGTGGGGTCACAGTACAGAGTAGTTGATTTTTTATTAAGATTGGGTGTTATTAAGGGAAATGGAACTCGTGACAACCCAGATCCCCGACCCCGGATTTGGGGGTGTTACAGTATACTTGTTCAAATTTATGTAGATGATATTATATTTGGCTCTACAGATGAAAAACTTTGCAAAAAGTTTGCCAAATTGATGCAAAGTAAATATGAAATGAGCATGATGGGAGAACTAACTTACTTTCTTGGTTTACAAGTTAAGCAAGTTAGTGATGGAATATTCATTAGTAAAACCAAATATA
This sequence comes from Apium graveolens, assembly GCF_009905375.1. Taxonomy (NCBI): domain Eukaryota; kingdom Viridiplantae; phylum Streptophyta; class Magnoliopsida; order Apiales; family Apiaceae; genus Apium; species Apium graveolens. The sequence continues at coordinate 173,717,012 of NC_133655.1, forward strand.
TTTATGATCTTTTGAAGAATTTTGACCTAATGGATTTCACATATGCAAAAACTCCCATGGTTACTGCAACTAAACTTGAATTAAACACTACTAAAAAGTCTATGGATATTTCAAGCTATAAAGGCATGGTTGGCTCCCTTCTATATTTAACAGCTAGTAGGCCAGATATAATGGTTTCTACATGTCTTTGTGCTAGATTTGAAGATGATCCTAGAGAATCTTATTTAATAGTTATTAAGAAAATTTTCAGATATCTCAAAGGAACACCAAAACTTGGCATTTGGTATCCTAGAGATTTTGGTCTTGATCTAACTAGTTATTCAGATGCAGACTATGCAGGTGTAAAATTGATAGAAAAAGTACAACAGGAACCTGTCAATTTCTAGGAAACAAGCTAGTATCCTGGTTCAGTAAAAAGCAAAATTCAGTTTCAACTTCTACAGCTGAAGCTGAATATATTGCTGCTGGTAGTTGTTATGGAAAGATTTTATGGATGAAAAATGAACTGTTAGACTATGGTCTATAGGTGAATAAAATTCCTATTTTCTGTGATAACATTAGTGCCATTGCCATCGCTGAGAATCCAGTACAACATTCAAGGACCAAGCACATAGACATCAAGTACCATTTCATTAAAGAGCATGTTATGAATAGTATTGTGGAACTTCATTTTGTTCCAAGTTAAAAATAACTTGCAAACATCTTTACCAAGCCACTTGATGAATCCACCATCACTAGGTTGGTAAGTGAGTTAAGTATGCTTAATTACTCTGAATCTACTTTGATGTCTAAGCAATTTGTAATGCAGCCAGAGTAAAAGTTGATATTTCCTTTCTAAGAATAAAATTTTGACCAAGTCGGAATTTGTATCTCGACGGATGTTCATTATCCGTCAAAAATGAATATCCGTCATATCATCCGTCGAAGTATCAATTATGACTCTGGGTACTTTTACCATTATCCGTCGAATTGCACTCAATCTTAGCCGTTGATTTTGAGCATTATCCGTCGAATTTACTTACAACCTATATGTATATTTCAATGGATAATATTAGAATTTTGAAAGTTTTCTTTATTTTTAAACGGATATTTTGGGCTAATTTGATTGGTTACTTTATTTCACTTTTTAATTTTTGACAGTTTATTTCTGAGATAGTATAGAAGCTAATTTCATTTCTACTCTTTTCTTTTATCATTCTCAAAGCAATTTCTCTAACTCTCTTCGTCTCCAAAGCAAATACTTTCTCTCTGCAACTAATCTCAATCACAACAATGGCACCCGTAGTCAAAATTATGCCCTCGACTGGGTTCGTCTATGAAAAGAACAACTTTGTAGCTCTGGTGAACAAGCAAATTCTGGCATATGAAGACTATCACAAGATGATGGACTTCATATAATATCTGGGATATCGCGTGTAATTGTTTTGATCAATAAATGATTATTATATGATTATTTTGTGAATTTTTGATGAATTATCTGATGATTGATAATAATATTTGGATGTTTATATATGATAAGATATGAGTATGTTAATTTTATTATGTCCAGAATAAAATAGAGATAATTGTGATATTTTTCTGGTAATTTTTGGATCATTATATGATTTTATAATGATTTATAGATTTAATAATTATTTTCTAAAGAATTATCGAGAATCGTCAAACTTCAACCGTTCTTATGTTTTTACAACCTGAAACTCTTCGGAAAACTCCTTCCTCACCTAATCTCATAATTTCGGACATTTTCCATGTTTTGACTTTTTCGATCCGGATTACAGTTTGACCTGTACGCGTCCTGGCGTACAATTTTCGATACGATAATCATTTCGATAAATCAACAAAACCCGTATTCTCAAATGACGGGATATTATTACATTATTTTCGTGGAAAATGTTTTATAAGAAGTCCGGTTTGGATAATTATCCAATATGGGTTTCAAAACGGATCGTTTTTGCAATTACTTAGCGGCTAATTAACTATTTTATCGATCCAACACGATCCAATATTCCATAAATATATATAGCCCTTTTATTATTTCATTTTATTCATATAATCATAATTGATTAGTAGAAATATAGAATTTACAGAGAAAACCCCTAAAAACGTCGTGTTCTTCATAATCAAACGGACAAACGAAGGCGTTATCAAACTCCGATTCAAACGTGCAATATATCAAATCGAAACTCTTGAAAAACTCTTTCTGAATCCACCATCTATTCAAGTGTAGAAATCAAGGTATTTTTCTTATTTAATTATTTTATTTCGAATTTTTTATGAATTAAAATATAAATTTTTGTTCTTGATGTTGCTTGATGATTTGATGGCATAATCATGTAGATCTTTTCTTCCTGGTCATTTTGGTATATTATATGACAAATTTGGAGTTCAATATCATGTCCAAATTGTTTTTTGATTCATAAATTAGGGTTTATGTTCTTGAATATTCTTAATTCGATTTGGGATTTTTAATTTGGTTGATTCTGGGTTGAAATTGAAGATACCAGTATGTAGATCGTTTCACGAACAATTGATTCATGTAATTAGTTTTGTTCTTAGATGAGTAATTAACTTCACTGGAAAATTGAAGTTCGCCGGAGTCGAAAATTTCCAGTCGAATTTTCGGCTGAACCACGAGCTGTTTGTTCATTTTGATAGCAACAATGGATTCCTGAAAATTAGTACTACAGTTTTGCTATGTTTGGTGATGTTCTGAGCAAAAACGAACCGGCCGGCGGTGTCGCCGTCGCTGCCTGTATGATCGGAGAAGACGACCAAAGTGTCGTTTGGTCCCCGAACTTTTGCATAAATTGCATATTCAGTACTTCAGTTTTAAAAGTTTGCAAAAATCAGATTTTTGTTGTATTTATTTTCAAAAATGATATTCTATTATTTTAAAAATCAGAAAATTGTTTATTTAATTATTTTCAATTCAGAAAATTGTTTTAAATTATTTATTTATTCAAAAATAAATTTGATTTATTGTATTAATTAATTTTAATTAGTTTTAATTATTTTAAATAATAAATTTATTTAATATTAATTGATTAATTAATTACTTAATTATTAATTAATTTTAATTAATTTATTAAATAGATTTAATTATTTATTTTTGATTTAAAAATTCCGAAAAATAGTTTCGAGCTTTAAAATATTGTTCAAAATTATTTTCAAGACTCGATAATTACTATAAAATTATTTTAAAGTCTGATTCGGGTCTTGGAACCCTATTATTTAATTATAAAATGATTCAGAGACCCATTTTAATTCTGAAAAAATGTTCAAAACTTCATATTAAATACCTGAAAAATCATTTTAACCCCGAATCTTCTTTGAAAAATTATTTTGATCGAATATCTTGCGTGCTATTTACTACGTGCTATCTGATTGATGTGTTATATGCCTATGTTGTTATTGTTTGACTATTTTAGACATAACTTTCAATCCGTAAATCGGATTTGGGTGAAACGAAGGGTAGATAAAAGCTTATGGCGTCTATGTGACGATTAGAATAATATGAGTTTGAATATTGATAGATACTTATGATGCCTAACAGAGTAAAAAAGGCATAGAAAAGAAAGCCAGTGATCAGTAAATAGAACTGAAGCGTAAAAAGAGAAGGCGAGTGATTGATAAATAGAAGCAAGGCATAAAAAGAGAAGGAAAGTAGTCGATGAGTAAAACTGTTAGATGAGTACAAGTAAAGTGGAAATCATCTGTGATAAGGCAAGTACTTCTGAACCTTTCTTCAATATAAATTGTAAATATTTTCAAACATTCTCATAGCATGTTACTAGTATTGAAAATAAATCATGTTTTATATTGCAAGCGCTTTAAACTATACAACCTTGAACCTTGAATTTTATTGATCTTGAGCCATAAGCCTTATTCTTCATAAACCATTGATTGTTGAATTCTCAGATACGAGCCATACACACACGATACTACTCCACAAATACATATCTACCACATACTAATTTGTGATATTGAATTTCTTGACATACCAACCCTTGATCCCTTGGTCTTCTACTTCCTGATTCTTTCCTTGATTGAAATATAATATTTTTGAATTCCTTGTTATACCTTCATGGTATTGTGAATCACCCTATGCTTCAAGATAATTGTTGTTTATGATTCAGCTCATTGAATTACATTGGTTATCATATTAATTTCTTTTAGAATTGGATGGTTTTATAAATGTGGACCAGATTCGTGGTCATAATAGGCCAATGTGTTCCTTGGATCTAGTATATAGAGCAAAGATGGGAGCCTTGCTCGGGGTTAGTGCGTAACTGATCAGCAGCCTAACCTTGGTTTTTAAATGAAATGTGAATATCCAATTCTAATCATTGTTTATTCAGAAACTTGAATCTTCTGAATCATTTCAATTGGCTATTGTTTAACCTCAGTTATTGCTATTATGACTTGCTGAGCTAGTTAGCTCACTCTTGCAAACTTTCTTATGTTTTCAACAGTTGAAAAGGAAATTGTTGGTAACGAGGATTCCCAGTCCAGTGTGCGAGCTAGGATTCAGGTTAAGTTGGATCGAGCTAGCAGGAGCTTTATATTGTAGATGAGTTATGCGAAATTGTAAGAATGATATTATTATCAGATGTAAGTTGAACTAGTTGGGATTTGGTACGATGTAATAAAAAATAAGGTTGTGGCTTGTTTTCATACTTGAACCTGTTGCGATCGATGGTTGTGAAAAGAAGGGTCAATGCATATAATATTTTATATACAGGTTTATATGTTGTGTTGTGTGTTGTGAGCCCCAAACTTCTGACCTGGGTTTGGAGGGCGTCACAGGTTTGGTATCAGAGCTACAGGTTATAAGTCACTGAAATAAGCCTAGATTGTCGGGAATGGATAGAGGTTAGGATTAGGATTAGGAAATAGAAAGATAGAACGTGGAGAGGTTGAGTGCGACCAAATAGTAGGTTTTAGTGCAATCTGTGATGAGATTCGAGATCCTTATCTGGCGACACAATTTTCAGATAGTAGCGATGGCAGATTCTTTTACTCCGGTATCGTCTGATTATTCGGAATATTCAGTTAGAGGACCATCAATTGATTCACGCCCCGCTCATCCACCGGTGTTAATCATGTCACATCCTGTTGCGGCGATTGCACATTTTCAAACTATTATTTCATCCCCTAATGCGAGGCTACCTATTTGAGAATCCCCCACATGCTGATTCTGGTTCTACCGGATGTTCAGCTATGCACGCATCTTTTCTGTCTACCCTACACCTTGTTCTATACCATCAGTTTAAAGCTCGTCTGATGAAGTAATAACACCTAGGAGGATGGATTCGAGAGCTACAACATATGGTGAGTACACGAGGTATTAAGAAAGTTGAGAAGAAACCTAGAGAGAGGATTTGTGTGTTCTGGAAAATAGCCGCTACCAGGTTATATAGAACTACTAGTAAGTATGCCACCCATGATTATCTTGTGAAGTGAGCTAGATGGATTTTAAAGGAATTTGAGAAGATTGGATATCAAGAGTTTTCTTGGAATTGATGATGATGTTATGACCAAACATGATGCGTATATTAGTAATGTGATGTGATATTAGTCAACCTTGTTTTGTAAAATAGATCTGATGATTACTGGATAGATTTGTTATACGTAGTAATCATAAGAGATGATGATGTGAGTGTTACTAGTATGGAAAGTTAGAAATGAAGTTGTGAATAAGATAATATGCAACTGTAACTGGAGTTTTTGTAAACTAATGAAGGCAGATGGACCCAATAAAGGGTAGAAGATATATGGAAATGAATTGGCTCTTACCTGATTCTTTCCCTAATTTGATACCTTGTAGTTATTGAGAAGAATGACAACCAACTCATATAGTAATGACGACCAGGTGTATGTTTTTCAAAATTTTAAACCAATTTTCAAAAGAGATTTTCTTAACAGAATTTTTCTAAAAATCCTCTAAACAAAAGAAGTTTTAAACCTTGGTTGTCCAATTACTCCTTGAGTTTCTCGATTGTTATAAGATTTGGATTATGTAGAAGAATACTTATTCTAGAAGTTAGCATGGTTAATTTAGAAGGCCAAATAGACCCGCTATTATAGAGAAGGTTTGATTGTTCCTAGAAGAAGAGTGCAAATCTTGTTTGATAAGTTTAACGATAGAACCAATGTACAGAGAAATTGTTCATCCAATTTCTGAGATGATTAAAGTTCGAAGAATACGTCGATTCACAAGAAGCCGAGTATGTGCAAAGAAGATTGAGGAAATCTCCAGACTTTCTAAAGGAAGAATGTTATTAGCAAAAGAGGCGATATGTTGAACGATCAGCAGCATAAGCGAAATTTGAAGTTATGAGTGTAAATCTCCCAAGACTGTAAATAAAGTCGAATTATAAACATGGAAGCGCAACACGAAAGATACAAGACCCAGTACATGGGAATTTATTTTAATGATCGATTTAATAAGGCAATTCAGGGAACTTTCTAAAGTTAATATATGACTCGGAATGAGATCTATTGATCAGACAAACGTTCAAGCTGTAAACAGATAAAATATGGATGGCGACCAATGATATCATTCTTTCCTATAATCCAATGTATTCTTATAAACTTCGAGTAAAGTATGAACTTCGTTCATAATCAGCTCTACGAGGTGATAAGAAAATTGTTGTATTTCTTTCAAAATCATTTTTCCCTCAAGTCTTATCTTATGATTGAGACAAACAGCGTTATGTTTTGACGCTTTGTCGAAATGACAAAGAGTCTGGTGGGACGCCACCTAATAATATGCTATATGCCATATAGTATGAAAGACTAGCCATCTTGAGTACAAATATGGTTTTCTCACTCATATCCAAATCGTCATTCATTCTTTCCTTTTCAATTATGATTTCTTGATTCATGGATCTTTCCGATTGTTTCCTTGTACTCTTATTCCTTATAAAAAGTTTCCAAACAGAATCATATACACAAATTCCCTTCTTGTGTAAGGTCTATTCTTTGAATATTTAAAAAAAAGGAAGTGAAATGAGCCCGTGTAGCAGATGGAGCTATATGATGAGTGTGGATAATTGCAAGCCAATAAATGGTGGACACATACGTGCAGAGAAGAACCATTATGCCTATGACGTGGTTGTTACGAGGACATCAAATCTGAGGCAGAAATCTGCATACATGATACGTTTCAAGTATGAGATTTTGATGTGAATTGGAGTAGTTAGCGAATAGTAAGAGATAAATTAACTAGAGAAATAAGAAAGCAAAGATGCGTATATCGGATAAGGCAAATGATTGATTGGACAACGGAAATGAATGAAGAAATTCTTAATAATACCCATATACTCGATTAATACGTTATGAAGATGAAGCGTACCTCAATCAGGTGGGAGATATTTGTCATGAAGATTCAAGATTGAAGAAATGCTAGTTACGAATAAACTTTGAGTATTTTCATCAAGGGATGGTTGGGCTTTCCCACTCAAGTAAGTGAGTTATGGTAAAATTGATGCTTATAACTAGGTCAACAAAGAAGGTTCAGTATGGAAAGACATAAGGGGGGATGAATGTATGGTGGTTTGACTGTAACAATTTTTAAGATGTGTTACTTTAAAACCAAATGAATTCTTTCACAAGATTATAATAGTGTTGGTTAAGACCACGTGCTGGTTATCAGAAGTTGAACAAGTTGACTAATAAGAATAAGTGTATGTTTTCAAGGATGGATAAATTGTTAATTAGAGATCTTGAATTGAAACACGAACTAAAAGAATTCTAGAATAACTTATAATTGTGCTCAATAGTGATATTCTGTTATAATCAAGAGATATGAAAAAAGGTATGGTATGATAAGAATTGTTCGTTATAATCTTAAGATGAAATAAAGATATGAGTTATACTTGTGATGGCCTCAACCCCGGGGTCAGGAGTTGACGTCATCAACAACAGCAATAACAAACATAATATAATCAATTCAATGATAGAATATAATTACGACCCCGTTGCCAAGATCTTTTCCAGGTTTAAGTATGATTTAAGTTATAACTATTACAAAACTGACTTACAACAAACCATCCTAACATAACTAACTTAATACAACAACTCAATAGACCATCTTTGGTCCAACACAACTACCTCAAAGGAGCCCGACACGGAAGGAACTGGAACTCTGCCCCGACTGCCATGGAAGAATTTCCTAGGCATCTGTAATACAAATATAAAACATTCTGTAAGGGTGAGCAATTAATTGCTCAACAATTACACTATATGAATAATAAGTAAAGCAATTTATGATAAAATAGTGTTGGGAACAGAGATTATAGCTCGTTTGCAAAACATAGTAAACATTCATAAACTAGATATTCAAAACTAGCATGCTATCAACAAAATAAACTTAGTAGTGTGCTGGGTACAAATACCCAAGTTTAATTCTAGCATGCCATTTTCATTTTCAAATCCACTGTATAAACTACTTGTTTCGTTACGAGAACCACAAAGCCAAATCAGATACGTACGGATATGTGAAGACAGCTGATCAGGCTATCAACACCAGATGGCTCCAACTGCCATCCCATTTACCTGTTCCGGAACTCAGAGACTAGTTAGGTCTCTGACCTGTTGGACTAATCGGTTATATAATACGCGCAACCGAATTAGCTTCTTACGCCAGCTTATTAGGCCCCCTGGCCCCAATGTATCCCATATCTGATCGTTTATCCAGTTTTCAAAATCACTTGTACCTATCTCATTTCAAAACCCTTCATTTTAACAGCACACATATAAAATCTTGTTCGCACATCATTTCATTCGAGATAGGTACCTTTCGAAGTTACTTTTCCCTAAAACAGGTTGAAAACAGTGATTTATAACTACAGGGGATAAGTAACTTAAAATGTTTCTATTCCATTATGAGATTAAAACATTAGCTATTCATACGTACCAAACCATAAAAGAATGGTCAGGGTACTTGCCTTGCAGAGCTTTACACCTAATACCGATTGACCTTGGACTGACTTGGACGCTCGACTTTATCGCCTTACTAGAAGACTATCCTGGATCCGACTTCAACACTCAGGTCCTTTGCTTGGAAACCTGTTGAGCTCATCGACTGATCACTAGGTTACTTTTAGTTCGATTTCAATTCTTGAGTCCTTCGACTAGAACCTACAGAGTCGCAATACCCTAAGTTAGACGACCAGGTATGCTTGTCGTATCCTCGCTAACAACCTACCCATTCGATATCAAATCCCGACTCGTAATTATATATTACTATATTACAAGCAACAATTAGGGTTCACGTTCTCGAAAAATCGGTTCGATATTTATTTCCAGAAAATACATATACTCATCACTTTACAAAATTAGGGTTATTGGTTTCGGAAGAAATATTTTATCACAACATACAATCAAGTTCCACGTAGAATACACACACACACACACACACACACACACACATATATATATATATATATATATATATATATATATATTCGCTCGATGTCCCGATAATTATCGGATACGCTCCCGTATTTCCCGGAAATCGGGCAGCACTTCCTTTATATATCGGACTATCCCATCGAAACATTTCGATGTCAATTCAACAACAACAACCAATCGCAGCAACAATCCAATTACAATACCCAACCACCGGTTTAAACCAACCATAACAAACAAAATTCCATAAATTTCAAAATTTCAATTCAATTACAATCATTAATAATTATTCGTATTTTATATTTATTTAATTAGGACTCAGATAATGATCATACAAAATTTCGGGGTTCCATACAAAATTTTACCGATAACCTTACTACGAAATTTATGCACGAAAATTATATTTATATTTTCACAATCCATTCAATTCACTTTTTGAAGAAATAATAAAATAAAACAACATCAACACAATCGAATTAAGGAAACAGAAGGCAACCAAGCAAAAATACAGGACGTAGTATACACGCACAGCACATGGCGGCGCCGCACCTCACCGGAAACCCGAGGAGGCGCCAACACCATGATTACCAGGATGAATCACACACATACACATCTGTTTAGATATGCATATATATAATTAGCAGCAACCGTATAACCAAGTTACAGGGGTGGCCGGAACAAACAGTCGAAAAAGGAAAAAAAATGGCAGCACTCACCGGAAGCCGGGAAAACACAGGCGAGAAGAAAGAAAAAGAAGGGAGGAAAAAGGGACTGAGAGAGAAAACAAGAGGAATTAGCAGAGAGAGACTGAGCCAAGAGATTACACGCGTAAGAGAGAAGAGAAACGGGAGGGTTCTGTTATCTATTTTTTTAATCTTTAGCTGATACGTGTAATAACCAGAGACACAGCCCATTCCTGAACTTCCATGTGTTTGAGCGGATAAGTACGAATTTTGAGGCCTGGTTTATTTATGCATCCCGCAATTAACGAACCGGTCGCGCTCAAAATCAATTCAGAAAATTACCGAAATAGTCTTAAAACGTTATAAATATCCCGAGGTTAATAAAACATAAATTTCGTAATTTTAGGAAAATTTAAAAAACACAATTTATACCCGCTTTTAAACAATTAAACGAATCAACGTGCGGGTGAAATTAATCCAAAAAATTCTCAATTTTTTTTTAAAAATTCTCGGAATATTCCAAACTTAAATAAATACGAGTTTCGTAATTTTTGAAGAATTCTGAAATTAAATAAGGATTTTACAACTAAATGCAATCAGAAAATCATTTAAGGATAAATAATTAATGAAATATTGATTTTCCAATTTTATAAAATCCTAAAAATAATTATTAAAATTATAAAATCATAAAATTAATTTTAGAGACATTCCAAATATTTATGCAAATAAATATTCACTAAATTCACTTTTAAGTGTGAAAACAGTTCAGTACAACTCAATAATTAATTACACGAACAACCCGATGCATCAAAGATCACACATAGATTACAATAAAGCAACACATAGCTAATAGAAGCTATACATGTAACAACCCAAATCCGGGGTCAAGATTTGGTGTCACTAAACAATTCTTACATGAAATAAAAGAATATTCAATTAACCCCTTGAATCCGAATCTTTTACAGGTTATTGTAAGAAACAAGAATCTAACCTTCTACAATTCACAACAACTACCATATAAGTGTAAATACCTTTATGCTAATTCTCTTGTCTCATTTTTCTAACATCTTCGTCCTCTCGCAGCGGAGATCTCTCTAGCTTCTGCTGTCTATCAAAAGCTATTCACTTTTATCATTATCTGCTTCTGAAAGAAATAAGAATTTACAAAGCAAGAGTGAGCCAAAAATGCCCAGCAAGTATATAATTTGAGTTTCAAACATTAGTAACAAAGGAAAATTTCCGGACAAATCTTCAAATAATTTTAATCAATTCTATTTATTTGAGGGAGTTGAGCGAATAAAAATTGGTTGTTACCAACCTTTAGTTATAAATCCAAAAGTGATAAGCGATTCCCAGATCCATCTCCTGAACCAGGGTTTTGTCCGGTTTTAGAATCATAAAACTTTTCAAGAGAGAATGCCGTTAATGGCGATCAACAATAAATTAGACTGGACACTAGTTCGCACCTATATCCTGCTGATCAGCCAGGATACAGTGCAGATCTATATCTCCCTATATAGATCTAGTCGGGTACCCAGGCTCTACGACCCATCTCAAGGATCCGGTTATGTACCGATCCTTAGGATTAAAACATTTAATCCCACACATCACTATCCAGCCCGTGGAGTATTTTGATGTCAAATCATTTTGATTTCAAAACATCCCAATTCAGGGTTCGCAAATAACCCGAAAGAATGGGTATTTGCTCAAGAGAGCAATAGATAATATAGGAACAATAATGAAAAGAACATGCATAACAAGAGTAATTGCAGTGAAATATAAAACATTTAACTATTCTGAACTTAGAATAGGAACGAAGAAATAATTGCAGTATTTTAAAGGAAAGTTCAGGAATACTTACCTCAATAAGCTTTAATCGCTATTACTAGTTGACTTTGGTTCGACTTGAACGTTCGGATTTATCGTCAAACTACTATCCCATTTTGGATACGATCCAACACTCAGGCCCTTCGATAGGAACTTCGTTGATCTCGACGTCTAATCACTAGATCATTCCTAGTCCGATGTCGATACTCGGGTTTTCCGTCTAGGGCCTACAGGGTTGAAATACCTTAATTCAGATAATCGCTTAAGCTTAACATCAAATCGCTATCACTTCTACCCATACGGTTTCATATCTCGTCTCGTATTTATAGGTATTATTGAAATACACATAGAAATTATGGCTTACACCTTCAAAACTCGATTCGGTATTTATTTTCGGAAAATACGCATACTCGTCATTTTGAAAAACAGGGTAATCGATTATTTATAAATTATTTTATCTTAACCGCAATTCAGTTCATATAATATAATTATATATGGTTATTCGACGTCTATGATAATTATAGGTTACGTTCCCGTATTTTCGAAATTATTTTCCCGAAAATTGGGTAGCGTTTCCTTTGTTTATCGGCCTACCCGTCGAATCAGTTCGACGTCAATCACAATCAACAACCACAATCATCTAACTCACAACCAAATTCACCAATCCCAATCACCTATACGACTCAATTATTAATTATTATTATCATCCGTGTTTTTATATTTTTATTCGTATTTTTCATTTCGTAATTCATTTTATCAACTAATTTTATTTAATTATAATTTAGGACTCAGAATTAATCATCATTGTCCATCGTCGGCTCGCCGAGGCTCATTGTCGACGGCGATAAAATTCGCGGGTTTTCGATTATTTCAAACATCCTTCGCGAATTTCATCGATTAAATAATGCAATAATTATCGAGTAAATTTTGTCAATATTTGCAATCACAATTCGGACAACTGAAAAAGGGCATTCGAATTACTCCAATACACCTGAACCAAATCGCAACAATTAAAAATCAAGGCAGCAGAGACAAATCGACCAACACACGCACGTGTGCAACACACGCACGCCGGCCACCATGCCGGAATACACACGGCGGTGGCCGGAAAGAAAGAAAACAAAGGCGGCAACAGGGCATAATAACACACACACTCATTGCTACACACACACAATAGTACATAATATACACACACACCTAGTATAAACACACCCACACACATAGAATGCACACACACAATCAATACAAACACACGCGTATGTATATATATCGGAGAGGAAAGAACAACGGCGAAATAGAGGGGACAGGAGCGGCGAACACTCGCCGGAAAAGTAAGAACTTAGGGAAATAGATGGAAACGAAGAAGCATGAGAGATTGAAGGGAGAAATGAAAATAATCGAGAGAGAGTAAGAGAGATTATTTGAGGGATTTGGAGGAGGAATAGGACTGAAAAGAAGGAGAAACGGGTTAAACCCGATACCCCTGCCCCTTTTTAATTTGCTATCTTTATCGGGACAATTTTTTTATTTTGGGCACCACGAATTTAAGAATTTACCGAGAATTTAGCGGATAGAATAATTCGGAAACTCATGGATATATTTTTAAAAAAAATCCCAAAGTACATAAAATTTGTAATATATAAATTCTTTATAATTTTTAACCCATTTTGAATTGCAACTCGTGTTCGTATTTTAACAATTAAACTAATCAACTTGCAGGTAAATTTAATTAGAAAAATTCCCAAAATAAGTTTAAAATTCTTAGAATATTCAATAGTTAATAAAATAAAAAAGTTCATGATTTTTGAAGAATTCTGAAATTAAATACTGATTTTACATTTAAATGCAATCAGAAAATCATTTAGAGACAGATAATCAATATAATATTGATTCCTAAATTTTATAAATCCCTAAAAATAACAAATAAAATTATATAACAATAAAAATAATTTAAGAAACAATTTTAGCATTTATAAGAATAAATATTCAATAAAATTACTTTAAAAACAAATTAAATTCGTATAGCTCGATAATTAATTATGCAATTTAATCTTAATGCCCAACCAATCAAACACAATTAATAATTTAGCAACATATAGCTGACAAAACTGTCACATATTTTATTTAATAATTCAATAATAATATTTATATATCGAATCCGAATATAGATTACTTAGCCGCTATGTAACTATAAAAAAGATACGATTTTAATACCAGATTTGGATAATTATCAGAACAGAGCTTCTTATAAAATACTTTATACAAAAATAAGGTGATAAAAACTCGCCTTTCGAGAATACGGTTTTTATCCATATAAAAATATAATTAGCGTATCGAAACTTTCATGTCGGGACTCATACGGGTCAACCCGTACCCTGGATCGAAAAAGTCATAATATGGAAAGTGTTCAGCATCATCAGATTAGGTTAGGAATGAGTATTCGGAAGAGTTTTGGGTTTTAAAAACGCAAAACGGTTGAAGTGGGACGATTTCTGATTCTAAAAAAAATTATTTATAATTATGTAAAAATAATCATTAATAATTCTATAAATTCTTAGAAAATCATATAATAATCCAAAAATTGCCAGAAAATTACCAAAAATTATCTATATTTAATTCTGGATAATTAAAAATTAAAATATCCTAATTTTATCAGATATCAACACCCAAATATTATTATCAATCATCAAATAATTCACCAAAAATTTACATAATAATCACATAATAATTATTTATTGATAAAAATAATTACATAATATTTCTCAGACGTTACATCCTTCCCCCTTAAAAGGATTATGTCCTCAGAATCATGCTAAGGAATAGACCATGATATTTTTTGAGCATCTTACTTACAATTTCTTAAAACTCATCATTTTCACCATCACTCAACAGTCTTTTGCCAATATCAACATCTATCAGTTGCTCATGTAAACCAATTCAAATTTCCATTCCATACATATGGAGCTAAATTCTCTTCCTGGTCATACACCTATGAACGTCTTATGAACTCGTTATACCTGTGACAACAAGACCAACTCATTCACAATTATTCTATAAATCTCATTGTCTCACAAGACTAACTTTATTTATACCAACCTCCTTTTCTTTCCAGTTCTAATAATTCGTGGTCATGAACGCCTCCCATTTTCTCTAGTTGTTCTATTTTACTTTCCATGTCTTTTTCTGTTCGATTAGCCTGACCTGTGATCGTTTCCAATCGTATTCGAGAATCTTTAATCGGCCTCTTGTGCTTTTCATCCGTCTATGCCCGATATACTGAGCTCATGGCGTCTGGTGCTTCGAAATGTTCTAAATCTATTAAAAAACTAAAATTAAAGGAAAATCTCGGCAATTGCATTTAACTCACCACTTTGTAGTATACTTCAATTTCTTTTCAATCACTATCAAGTATATTCATCGAGCGAGAATCTTTTACTATCTGAAAGGAAATATTAATTTAGAATGAAATGAATCATAACTTTATTCAAAACTGAACTCTTGGTACTAATACTCATTTTTTTCTCATATCAAATTAGATATCAATATGAACTTTGATGCTCACAACATTCCATACTGAAATAAACATCAATCATCTATATTAATACCATTTTTGATATCCAAGAACAAAGTAAGTATCAGTATAATCCAGAAGCCGGATCAAAACCTGTTCTTTAATTTCTAAATTTTCCAATTCCTTTATCCACTAGTGACATTCACTCTTTATTTTCTATTCAAGACATCTGTTTCTAAATGGGTCTTGCTTGGTTGGTAATAAACCATGCTTCCGTAGCTCATAATCAACTATGACCAGAGTTCATACGTTTGAAGCTTAGAACGCAGTTGCTACTTTTCAACCCCTCGCAGGCATATCTTCAGACATTTAACTTGGTCTTCCTTAGTCGTTGAATGGGCGAGGATGTTATCAATAAATACAATTACACTATCCAAATACTCCTGATACACTATGTTTATTTAATCCTTAGACTTACAACTTCTGATAATCAATGCGTAACTTCATAGCTCTATTCTCTTTTTCCCACGATCACTTTTGTACATAGCGCGAAACACTCTTTATTTCATTATTCTTTCATTCCACACTCCTGAAGTTTCCTTAACTCATTACTTTATCCTTACTGGGATATACGATACAAGGCTTTTGTCACCAGCTCGATTCTGTGCAGTAACCGATGAGAAATTCTTACCTCATTCCTCGAGGTAACCTTGGTAAATCATTCGTTAGAACCTTCGGGACTTCACTTCAATTCTAAAGAATTCCGATATGAGATTCATTGTAACGTTCTTCTCGAAAAGTCCGTCACTAATACCTTTGTTTAATCTTCCCTATTTACACGCATTCCTTGAATGAAATTCCCATCTTCAATTAGCGGCATTTCACTTCATTCTCCTATCAGTTCTGGCACAATTGACGTTCACAACTTGCTTATATCCTGGACTATTTTATAAAATTTCTTTTTCATCATTTTGATTCTACTTCTTTTCTTAATTAGTTCTCCTTTCTCGTTGTTCATTATCTCTTTTAAACATAAGGTATCTCTTTTTCTGGATAATACTAATCTGTTCATTATTAGATAAGTCATTTCTGAAGTTAACACTAGAATGAAGGCATTTATTCTTACTAACAGAATTATCAAAATTCCTCGGTATCTATTTTTCTTAGCCTCGCTTAAATCATCACTGGTTGCATATTTGGCTTTCCCCATTTGATCAAAATTCCTTTTTTTCCTGAGTTCGCATGCAGACTTCGTTAGTCTCTATCTTATATTGGATACTTGGATTTGCGAGTTTCCTAGTATTTCACAGCATCCTCCATTAAATCGTAATTCGACATGGATGTACATTCACATCCTTCATGGAGTATTATTACAGAGGGTAATACTTCTTCGCTCTATCTTGGATCTTCAGTTCTTGCAAACGTTCTATCCACTAATTTACAGTAGCTTCCATTAAATCGTCATTCGATATGGGTATACATTTAAGTCCTTCCTGAAACGCTATTACAGATGATAGAATCTCTTTGTTTTATCTTGAACCTTCAGTTCTTGAAAATATTCTTCTCACTAGCATGTACCAATAACTTTATGTTCCTCTTATTTATTGGAAAGGGCGTATTCATCTAGATAAAATCTAGCACAGACTTGCAGTAACATCACGCTACTTTTACTAAATTTCTAATTTCTGCTAATGCCATTACTTCCTCCAAATTGCTAATTACTTTAATTTCGGATCTGAAAATCATGTCAAAATTTGACTTAATCTAATTGGAATCGACCTCCAATTAACTAACCATTAGTTGGTAAAGTTAATCAATTAAACCAAGTGCTGACTAGCTAACTAAAATCAAAGACCAATTATATAAAGTCCGTTTGATCATAACAATCTTTTTCAAGAACCGAGATCGCAATCATTTGGAGTACCGATGAGAACGACAATATACTTCTTTATCCTTAAATGTAGGGTAATTTCTGAAAAATTGGGCAGCACTTCCCCTACACCATTGACTACCAGTCGAACTTAAGCCGAAACCATCAATCAACCAGACCATCCACAAGCATATCGATCCACTTCCATCAACCAAATTCATCAATTTACCATAGTTCAAACTATATCATTTTGATCAGCATCTGTATTATTAACTGGCATAACATATATCTTTTTGAAATGGGACTAAGGTCTTAAACCAACAATGATTAATGTAATAATACTTTTCTCAGTTCTTTCAGGATACTACAAAAATGTTATTAGAGAACTTAAAATTTATCTCGTTGTTTCTTGAAAATTTTATTCCGTGAGTATTTTAACTTATTTCTTATCATTACTAATTGTGTACAGTTACTTTTAAGAATTATACCGCGTCCTTTAACTAATCACATCGATCCTCCTTTTTTGACGATACACACTCAATTTCATTAGTGAGTCTATTTATCTTTTAATAACCACGCATGGTTTTCATTATTATCGTCGCAATCTAGGGGAAATTTAATTGCCAGATCATTATTTCTTAAAAAGGTTTCACAGTCAAATCACCATTATTTCATCTCCACTTATGTTTCCATATCGAACTTTCGTCACTGATCCGATTATGAGTATTGAATTCACCATAACTTATTTACTCAAGTTAGGGGACTTCACAATTCCTTGAATAACATATTCAAAATTCGATTACATTTAAGATTCCTTCTATCTTGAATCTTCACGACAAATATCTTCCCGCGATGAAGAGATGCTTCACGTATTAATTGCATATCTGAGTCATTGTTCAGAATTCCTTTGATATTCGATTGTCGTCCCAACACTCGTTCGCTTTTTCTGACGCACACAGCTTCACTTCCTTATTTTATATTTAATTTATTTGTTACGGTTCGCTAACCATTTATCTCACGTCAAATTCTCCTTCCTTAAAGCGCAATGTCAAATTCTCCTAATTTAAAGCGCATCGTTACTGCAATCTACCATACGGGCGAGATCCTCATAACAAGAATAACTATATGACTTGATATTTTCACCATGACCACGTTATCGATGCATCCATTCTTCCTTGCTCGCAGATGTCCACCATTTAATGGGTTACAATTATATCTATGTTCGTTATATGATTCCACGTGCCACAGTATTTCATTTCTTCTGAAATCGTCAGAGAACAGACTCTACGCAAGAGGAGAGTTTGCGAATATGACTCTGATTGAAAACTGAATAAGGAATAACAATGCCACAAACGATTGGGAGAATTTGTAAATCAAGAAATTGAAGGAAGAAAAATGAGTGAAGAATGAGACAACCATATTGTAACATCTGAGGAATATTATGTAATTATTTTTATCAATAAATAATTATTATGTGATTTTATGTGAAGTTTGGTAAAATTATTTGATAATTGATATTAATATCTAGATGTTTATTTCTGATAAAAATTTAGATATTTTAATTTCTAATTATCCAGAATTAAATATAGATATTTTTGGTATTTTTCTGGTAATTTTTGGATCAATATATGATTTTATAAGGATTTATAGAATTAATAATGATTATTTTTATGTAATTATAAAATTACTTTTTAGAACAAGAAATCGTCCCACTTCAACCGTTTTTGCGTTTTTACAACCCGAAACTCTTCCGAAAACTCCTTCCTAACCTAATCTGATAATTCTGAACACTTTTCGTGTTTTGTCTTTTTCGATCCGGGGTACGGTTTGACCCGTACGAGTCCCGGCATAAAATTTTTGATACGCTAATCATTTTATAAATCGATAAAAATCCGTATTCTCAAAAGGCGAGACATTATTACCTTATTTTCGTATGAAGTATTTTATAGGAAGCTCTGTTTTGATAATTATCCAAATTTGATATTAAAATCGTATCATCTTTTTAGTTACTTAGCGGCTAGGTAACCTATTTTCGGATCCGATATGTAAATGTAATTACCGAATTATTAAATAAATAAAATATGTGATGGTTCTGGTAGCTGTGTGTTACCTTATTGTTAATTTTAGGTAATTGTTTGATACAAACCTTATTTGTATAATTAAGTGTTGAACTGTATGGCATTATTTTGTTCTTAAAATGATTTTATTGAATATTTATTCTTATAAATTCTAAAATTGTTTCTAAAATTATTTTTGTTGCTTTATAATTTTATTTATTATTTCTAGGAGTTTATAATATTTAAGAATTAATATTTTATTGATTATTTATCCTTTAATGATTTTCTGATTGCATTTAATTGTAAAATCAGTATTTAATTCCAGAATATTTCAAAAATTATGAAACTCATATTTTATTAAGTTTGGAATATTTTGAGAATTTTAAAACTATTTTGGAAATTTTTCGGACTAAATTCACCCGTACGTTTATTCCGTAATTCGTTAAATGCAGGTATCAGGTACATTTAAGAAATACGAATTAAATTATGAAAAAAATCATTTTTATTCAATCTTGAATATTTCAAGATTTTTGGTATTAAAATGTTTAATTTTTGATAATTTTTGGTGCGTGACCGGTTCGTTATTTTTATAGAAAATGAAACATAAAAATCTTAAAAGACGAATCAGGACACGTGCAAGCTAAGTTAATTGCTGAGTTTTATTTATTCTGCTACATGGCATCAGCTGAATGAATTAAACAATAATAATAAAAAAATAATAAAAAAAGGGAACAACCCCCTCCCCCCGTCCTTCATCTCTTCTTCTCGGTCTCTCTCTAGCTTGTATCTCTCTCCTCTCTCACTCTCATATCTCTCTTCTCTCCTTTTTCTTTTCTGTCTTTTCCGAGTCTCTCTCCCTTCTCTGTTTCTTCACCCTCTCGGTTGTTCTTCCCCGTTTTATCTCGCTCTCCGCCGCCTGTTTCCCAGTTTCGGCATGTTCTTCCGGTGGTTCGTCTCAGTTTTGCTTTTATGGTTTAATATATATACATATACGTATATTATGTGTGTATGTATAAGCTGTTCTTGAATTGTTGTGTTCTTATGGGGGGCTGTGTTGCACTTTCCCGGTTATTCTTTCTTTTTCCAGCCGGGTTCGGTTGTTTCCGGCCCGGTTTCTTTTCTATTTCGGTTGTGCCCTGTGTTATGTGGCGCGCGGCGCGTGTGCTGTGTTGGTTTGACTGTTCATTTTATTTACTGACTGAACTTTTAATTTTGCAGATTATTTGATTAAGGTTTCCTGAAATGAATTTAGTCGTGCGAGAATAATTAAATTAATCGGTGGAATTTTGCGTTGGAAATACGAAAATTAATCGGGTACCCGCAGAATTTTACAGCCGTCGGCGATGAGCGTCGGCGAGCCGACGATGGACGGTGATGATTTTTATCTGAGTCATACAAATAAAAAAAACATAAAAATGCGAATAATAATAATAAATAATTAAAGTTACATTGGTGTTTTGGAATTGTGAGTTGTAGTTATGGATTGTTGTGATTGATGTCGAATCGATTCGACGGGTAGGCCGATAAACAAAGGAGACGCTGCCCGATTTTCGGGAAATTAATTCCGAAAATACGGGAACGTAACCTATAATTATCAGAGACGTCGAACGAGGATTTATATACATATATATATACATATATATATATAAATATATTATATGAAACCAAATTACGAGTCGTGACAAAATATTTTATAAATAATCGATTACCCTATTTTATCAAAACAACGAGTATACGTACTTTTCGAAAATAAATACCAAACCGAGTTTCGAAGATGTGAACCATAATTGTTATGTGTATTTCAGTAATACATATACATATGAGTCGGGATTTCATATCGAATGGGTAGATTTGATAACAAGGATGTGTTAAGCCTAAACGATTATCTGAATTAGGGTATTCCAACCCTGTAGGTCCTAGTCGGAAGACCCGAGGAGTGAAGTCGGACTAAGAGTAGCCTAGTGGTCAATTGTCAGACTCAACAAGATTCCAATCGAATGACATGAAGGATATTATTGTATCCAGAATAGGATAGTGGTTTGACGATAAAGCCAAATGTTCAAGGCAATCCAAAAGTCAACCGATAATAGTGGTTAAAGCTTATCAAGGCAAGTATTCCTGATTTTTCTTTTAAAATACTGCAAATATTTCTTCGTTCCTATTCTAAGTGCAGAATAGTTAAATGTTTTACATTTCGCTATAATTACTCTGATTATGCATGTTCCTTTCATTATTGTTCCTATAATTCGATTGCTCTCTTGAGCAAATACCCATTCTTTCGGGTTATTTGCGAACTCTGAGTTGGGATGTTTTGAATTCAAAATGATTTGACATCAAAACACTCTACAGGATGGATGTTTACTGTAAGGGCCAGTGATGAGCTGGATCCTATGGGCCGGGGATGGACCGGACCCTTGGGCGATAGAGCCTAGGTACCTGAATGGATCTATACAGTTGGGTATAGATCTACACTATATCTTGACTGATCTGTAGGGTATAAGTGTGAACTAGTGTCCAGTCTAATTTGTTGTTGATCGCCATTAACGGCATTCTCACTCGAAAGTTTATGATTCCAAAAACCTGACAAAACCCTGATTCAGGAGATGAATCTGGGAATCGCTTGTCACTTTTGGATTTAAATTAGAGGTTGATAACAACCAAGGTTTAGTCGCTCAACTCCCTTAAACAAATAGAATTGTTAAAATTGTTTAAAGATTTTGTTCGGAAATTTTCCTTTGATATTGATGTTTGAAATTCAAATTATATACTTGCTGAGCATTTTTGGCTCACTCTTGCTTTATACACTCTTATTTCTTCCAGAAACAGATAAGGATAAAAGTGAATAGCTTTGATAAACGGCAGAAGTTAGAGAAATTTCCGCTGTGAGAGGTTGAAGATGTTAGAAGAATATGACAAGAGCATTAATTTAAAGGTATTTACACTTGTATTGTAGTTGTTGTGAATCGTAGAAGGTTAGATTCTTATTTCATATCATAACCTGTAAACGATCCGGATTCAAGGGGTTAATTGAATATTCTTTTATTTTATGTAAAGATTGTTTAGTGACACCAAATCTTGACCCCAGATTTGGGTTGTTACACATATTCGTACTCAAGATGGCCAGTCTTTCATACTATATGGCATACAACACATGATTAGGTGGCATCCCACCAGACTCTTTATCATTTTGACAAAGTGTCACATCACAACACTGTTTGTCTCAACCATAAAACGATATTTTGGTAAGAGAAATAATTTGGAAGGAGTATAATAAATTTCCTTTCATTCTGGCATCATATAATTTATCGATAAGAGAAGCTTATACGTATTCAAGAATCAAAAGAAGATATGCTATCGTCTTTGAAAAAGAATAACATTGTTGGTCACCGTTGGTCACCGTCCATGCTTCACGTACGTATGCCTTCAAGAATCGTTCGAATGTGAGATTCACTGTTTAGATCATATTATAATTTCGGAATATTGTCTGGAAATGCCTCCTTAGTAGATGCTTTAATGATTTAATTATAATCGCGTCCTTATAAAATTTATATTTACTGCTTCCAATTTCACCTATGTCGCGTAAAATAACCATTGATCACGCAACGCCTCAACTTCGTCGATACAAATATGATTCTTCTCCAATCATCTAATAGAGTCTTTCATTTCCTCCAATCATCCTCTAATCGTTTGAATCATGAATCTCGTTAAATTTTAATAATTTCATAAATTGGGTAAATAATGTTTTAACATGTTGATTCAATTATTGATATTATTAAACAAATTTTACGCTCGTCTTTCACGGAAACTTTAAACTTTCTTCTTGTTAGTAGGTCTAATTGGTCCTCCAAATTAACAATAATAAGTCTAAATCCATTCTTCCTTTAGATCATTTTCTATTTATAATAACAAGAACTTAAGTAGTAATTCGACAACCAAATTGTAAAACTCATTTCATACAAAAATCTTCTGAAAGTTGGTTAAGAAAATCTTTTTCCAAAGCTCATTTTAAAATTTTGAGACTCAAATATTTGGTCGTCATTACTATATAAGTTACTTGCTATTCTTATAATTTACTAATGAGATATTTAATTAAAAGAATGCCCATATACGGGTCTCTCCACCTTGGTACATCTTCTACTTTTTCTTGGATTCTACTCGCACTTATTAGTCGACGAAACTTCATTTACCATTGTATGTCATTTTATTCCTAACTCGAACCCAATGCTGACGTCTGCCATTGTCTTTCATATTCTTTCTGTCGTCCTTGACATTATGCTTACAACCACGCCTACGATTCGACATTCTTTCTGTAGATAGGGTCGCACCTTCATGCTAGTCTTACCTATACCTAGGAAGGTAGATATCATTCCTCGCGCAGTGCCCAGTATGTGATAAGAATCTTCTCGCAACGGTAGTGCCTCTGAAACGTGCCGCTTTGGTTCTGCATCAGCTTCCAGCAACTCGTTGCCTCCAGCATGGAGCTTGTTCTACTACCTATTTCTAAATTAAATCGTACCAAAACTCACCTAGATTCCTTTACACGAAGTTCTCACAGAAATCAATCGCATTTTCTTTAAAACCACGTGAAAAGTAGGGTAACATACCCAGTCTACGTCGATCTGTCGATTTCTCATTATTGTAGGATCGGAGTACTCAATATACCTATATGGTTGTGATATTCACCTTACACTTCCCTCAACAATCCTGGCTTACCAATTCCGTATCGAACCTGCTAATCCTCACTCGTACTCAATTCGAACTTAAAATGAGTATGCCTAGGGTCTTTCCTATCTCATATGGCATATCACTTCTATCTTACCCTCACTTATTCTTATTTCAGTGACCAATAACCTTTTAACAACCCAAATCCGGGGTCAAGATTTTGTGTTACTAAACAATTCTTACATGAAATAAAAGAATATTCAATTAACCCCTTGAATACGGATCGTTTACAAGTTATGGTATGAAACAAGAATCTAACCTTCTACAATTCATAACAACTACCATACAAGTGTAAATACCTTTATGCTAATGCTCTTGTCTCATTTTTCTAACATCTTCGTCCTCTCGCAGCAGAGATCTCTCTAACTCCTGCTGTTTATCAAAAGCTATTCACTTTTATCATTATCTGCTTCTGAAAGAAATAAGAATTTACAAAGCAAGAGTGAGCCAAAAATGCCCAGCAAGTATATAATTTGAGTTTCAAGCATTAGTAAAAGAGGAAAATTTTTGGACAAATCTTTAAATAATTTCAATCAATTCTATTTATTTGAGGGAGTTGAGCGAATAAACATTGGTTGTTACCAGCCTTTAGTTATAAATCCAAAAGTGATAAGAGATTCCCATATTCATCTCCTGAACTAGGGTTTTGTCCGGTTTTGGAATCATAACACTTTTCATGAGAGAATGTCATTAATGGCGATCAACAATAAATTAGACTGGACACTAGTTCGCACCTATATCCTGCTGATCAGCCAGGATACAGTGCAGATCTATATCTCCCTATATAGATCCAGTCGGGTACCCAGGCTCTACGGCCCATCTCTAGGATCCGATTATGTCCCGGTCCTTAGGATTAAAACACTTAATCCCACACATCACTATCCAGCCCGTGGAGTATTTTGATGTCAAATCATTTTGATTTCAAAACATTCCAATTCAGGGTTCGCAAAAACCCGAAAGAATGGGTATTTGCTCAATAGAGCAATCGATAATATAGGACCAATAATGAAAAGAACATGCATAACAAGAGTAATTGCAGCGAAATATAAAACATTTAACTATTCTGAACTTAGAATAAGAACGAAGAAATAATTATAGTATTTTAAAAGAAAGTTCAAGAATACTTGCCTCAATAAGCTTTAATCGCTATTACTAGTTGACTTTGGTTCGACTTGAACGTTCGGCTTTATCGTCAAACTGCTATCCCATTTTGGATACGATCACAACACTCAGGTCCTTCGATTGGAACTTTGTTGATCTCAACGTCTAATCACTAGATCATTCCTAGTCCGATGTCGATACTCGGGTTTTCCGTCTAGGGCCTACAAGGTTGAAATATCCTAATTCTGATAATCACTTAAGCTTAACATCAAATCGTTATCACTTCTACCCATACGGTTTCATATCCCGTCTCGTATTTATAGGTATTATTGAAATACAAATAGCAATTATGGCTTGCACCTTCAAAACTCGGTTCGGTATTTATTTTATCGGAAAATACGTATACTCGTCGTTTTGGAAAACAGGGTAATCGATTATTTATAAATTATCTTGTTCCAACCGCAACTAAGTTCATATAATATAATTATATATGGTTATTCGACGTCTCTAATAATTATAGGTTACATTCCCGTATTTTCGGAATTAATTTCCCAAAAATCGGGCATCCTTTGTTTATCGGCCTACCCGTCTAATCAGTTCGACGTCAATCACAATCAACAACCACAATCATCCAACTCACAACCAAATTCACCAATCCCAATCACCGATACGACTCAGTTATTAATTATTATTATCATCCATGTTTTTATGTTTTTATTTGTATTTTTCATTTCGCAATTCATTTTATCTACTAATTTTATTTAATTATAATTTAGGACTCGGAATTAATCATCATTGTCCACCGCCGGCTCGCCGAGGCTCATTGTCGATGACGATAAAATTCGTGGGTTTTCGATTATATCGAACATCCTTCGCGAATTTTATCGATTAAATAATGCAATAATTATCGAGTAAATTTCGTCAATAATTTCCAATCACAATTCGGACAACTGAAAAAGGGCATTCGAATTACTATAATACACCTGAACTAAATCGCAGCAATTAAAAATCAAGGCAGTAGAGGCAATTCGACCAACACACGCACGTGTGCATCACACGCACGCCGGCCACCATGCTGGAAAACATACGGCGGCGACCAGAAAGAAAGAAAATGAAGGCGACAACAGGGCATAATAACACACACAACCAGTATAAACACACCCACACGCACAGACTACACACGCACAACCAATACAAACACACGCGTATGTATATATATCGGAGAGGAAAGAACCACGGCGAAACAGAGGGGACATGAGCAGCGAACACTCATCGGAAAAGGAAGAACTTGAGGGAAATAGATGGAAACGGAGAAGCATGAGAGATTGAAGGGAGAAATGAAAATAATCAAGAGAGAGTAAGAGAGATTAATTGAGGGATTTGGAGGAGGAATAGGACTGAAAAGAAGGAGAAACGGGTTAAACCCGATTACCCCTTCCCCTTTTTAATTTGTTATCTTTATAAGGACAATTTTTTTTATTTCGGACACCGCGAATTTAAGAATTTAACGAGAATTTAGCGGATAAAATAATTCGGAAACTCACGGATATAGTTTTAAAAAAATATCCCGAAGTACATAAAATTAGTATTATAAAAATTGTTTATAATATTTAACCCATTTTTGAATTGCAACTCGTGGCCGTATTTTAACAATTAAACGAATCAACGTATAGGTAAATTTAATCAGAAAAATTCCCAAAATAAGTTTAATATTCTTAGAATATTCAAGAGTTAATAAAATAAAAAAGTTCATGATTTGAAGCATTCTGGAATTAAACACTGATTTTACAATTAAATGCAATCAAAAAATCATTTAGAGAGAAATATTAATAGAATATTGTTTCTTAAATTTTATAAATCCCTAAAAATAACAAATAAAATTATATAACAATAAAAATAATTTTAGAAACAATCTTAGCATTTATAAGAATAAATATACAATAAAATTACTTTAAAAACAAATTAAATTCATATAGCTCGATAATTAATTATGTAATTTAATCTTCACGCCAACCAATCAAACACAATTAATGATTTAGCAACATATAGCTGACAAAACCGTCGCATATTTTATTTATTTAATAATTCAACAAATATATTTATATATCTGATTCGAATATAGATTACTTAGCCACTAAGTAACTATAAAGATGATACAATTTTAATACCAGATTTGGATAATTATCAAAGCAGAGCTTCTTATAAAATACTTTATACAAAAATAAGGTGATAAATACTCGCCTTTCGAGAATACGAGTTTTATCGATCTATAAAATATAATTAGCGTATCAAAACTTTCATGCCGGGACTCGTATGGGTCAAACCGTACCCCGGATCGAAAAAGTCAAAACATGGACAGTGTTCAGAAACATCAAATTAGGTTAGGAATGAGTTTTCGGAAGAGTTTCAGGTGGTAAAAACGCAAAAACGGTTGAAGTGGGACGATTCCTGATTCTAAAAAAAATAATTTTATAATTACGTAAAAATAATTATTAATAATTCTATAAATTCTTATAAAATCATATAATAATCCAAAAATTATAAGAAAAATACCAAAAATTATCTATATTTAATTCTGGATAATTAAAAATTAAAATATCCTAATTTTATCAGATATCAACACCCAAATATTAATATCAATCATCAAATAATTCACCAAAAATTCACATAATAATTATTTATTGATAAAAATAATTACATAATATTTCTTAGACGTTACAATACACATATTTTGTTTATTTAATTACTCAATAATTATATATTTAAATAATAAAATATATGAGTCGTTATATCCTTCCCCCTTAAAAAGATTTTATCCTCTGAATCTGATTTAACTTGATAAGTGAGGATATTTGTCAAGCATATCTGACTCTAACTTCCAGGTAGACTCTTCTACTCGAAGATTTATTCAAAATATACTTATTATAGATATAAATTTATTCCTGAGGACTCGTTCTTAACGATCTAGGATTTGGATCGTTCATTCGACGCAGAACACATTTGGGTGAGAGTCTATTGGCTCCTAATCAACGACTTGATTCAAATTAGAAACGTATTGCTTTAATATTGACACGTGGAGCGCACCATAAATTTGTTACAACTATGGCGACAATACTAATTCATGAGCAATTTCATCTATCATCTTCGATACCTCTAATGGTCCATGTATTTAAGAATCAACTCGCCCTTTCTAATCAAACCTAACCAATCTCTTCCAATATGAAACTTTTGTCAGTACCCGCCATCCTATTTCTATACCCATACTCTTCCGATCCTATTTTTATCCTGAACTGCTTCAACTCTTTTCCTATTCCTTTATTAACTCCTTAGTGATCTTAATCACATTCAACCTTTTCCTTATGCGCAAGGCATGTGTTACTACACCGACTTTATTTAGGTGGTGGTTAGTGGAGTAATCGAAATTCTTTGTTAATCTCAACTAAAATTCATACTTGAAAGCTTAACATATAGTTACCCCCCATCTAATCTTCGTGGGGAAATCCTTGTCCGTTATACACAAACTTTCTTAATCCTTGAATAGCTGAGGATGTTATCAATAAATACAATTTAATTATCCCAGTACTCCTTATACACCATGTTCTTTAAATTTTTAGAGATGACTGGTACACTTGTTAATCCAAATAACCTCACCAAAAACTCATAATATCTATATCTTGTTCTAAATAAAGTCTTTAGTATGACTTCAGGCTTAACCTTCACCTAACGGTAACCTGCTCTGGGTCACCCCTCAAGAACCAACACGCTCTTTTGATAGTGTCATATAAATAATCAATTTCAAACGGGGTTATTTATTCCTGTTTATCAACTTTTTAAACTTTCGATAGTCAACATGTAACTTCATATACCCATTCTTCTTTTCTATAAACCATATTAGTGCACAATATAGAATACACCTTGTCTCATTATTCCACCACCCCACAATCTTAGAGTCCTTAACTAATTATTTGATTCCTACTAGGTCATACGATACGGGCTTTTGACATCAGTCTGACTCTGTACAGTAACCAATGAGAGATTATATCTCATGCTTTGACGTAATCCTGGTAAGTCATCCGGTAAAACCCTTGGGGCTTCACTTGTTATCTGGATTTTTCCAGCTTAGGTGCTTCCTTCTTAATATCCCTTGCATGCGCTAGTTACGCCTTATTTTCTTGCTTATGCCCTCGGATACTTATCCTAATATTAGCTTCCGTAGATATTATTATTTGCTTCTTCTGGTAATAAATCATTACCCTGGTTCCTTATCAGGGTCTTGAGCAGCTAAACTTTTAATCATATTACAAGTCTTAACCTTGAGTGTACTGGATGTTCGACCCTTTGATGCACTACCTCCCATGCTATCTCGGGAAGTACTACTACAGTTCTTGGAAACATGCCCCGCCTTGCCATAGTGATAACAGATGACTCCTGGATTTTCCACCTTACATTCAGACGCATAATGTCCCTTCTGTCCACACCTAAAATATTCAGTATTTGCTTTACACACTCCACTGTGCCTTTTACCACATTGCTTACACTTCGATATAGGCGACTTGACCGATTTAACTTGGTTGGAGTTGACTGAGGTGTTACTAATTTTGTTTAAAGAAAAACTCCGCCCTCTAAGTTCTTTATTTTTATTCCTACCAACCTTTTCCTGAGACTTCTGGCTGGATCCTTCTTGCCTGATGCTCCTTTCACATCATCTATTTTTTGCTTCTTATCTTCTCTTTCTCTAGCAGCTAACTTCTGATCAAATTCGATTACCAAGGCATCCTGAACTATGGAAGGATACGTCTTGAGTTGCAATGCCACAACTCCGCTGCGAATCTCAGGCTTCAATCCTTGTTGAAACCTCCTTGCCTTCTGAGCTTCAGAGCGTACATAATCTGGTACAAACCTAGCCAACTTTGTGAACTTAGTCTCATACTCAGCTACACTTCTATCGCCTTGCTTCAATTCTAGAAACTCAATCTCCATTTGACTCCGTACACAGTCAGGAAAATACTTTTCCAAAAATAATTCGGTAAACCTAGCCAATGGAACAGGGCCTTCTCCTTCTAACGCTCTGGTTAACTCCCACCAGTAATTTGCTTCATCCTTTAAAAAGTAACTTGCATAATCAGTCTTACGATTCTGACTTACTTGGACAAGATTGAAAGCTTTCTCCATCTCTTTTAACCATGCTCTAGCAGCTACTGGATTAGGTTCACATTTAAACTCAGGAGGGTTAACATTCTGGAAGGATTTGAAATTAGTACTTTGGTTCACTCCCCGCTGTTGTTGCCGCATCAGTAGTTGCTGTTGCTAATCCTGTTGGATTAGCTGCAACTGTTGTTGTTGCTGCTGGCGCAACAAGTCTAGAATTTCATTTATAGCTGGACCCTCCGAAAAAAACTACTACTATTTTCTTTAGACTGGGTAGCTTGCTTGGATGGCATCTTCCTGAAATATAAATGAGTTTATTCAAAACATAACAAAAATATTTGACAAAAGATATCACCGTTTAAACGGTGCACCTATATCAGGAAAATGCTGCCCAATCACAGTACCCATGTCTTTAATATCGGGGTCCATTTACAAAAGAAATCTAGATTAACAGCACTAGCAATCATAGCAACAATGAAAGTAGCAGAATCAACAACAGTTCAAGAAAACTAAAATACAAAGAAACTGAACATCGTCGCACATCTCCTCAATATATTAGCAACTGACCAACTTCCCATCACTACTCAAGTATAACAACTAAACTGGTCTGATTTACAATAAAAGTTGGTTGGCTATATCAGCCACACAATAACTAGAACAAATCGGTAAATCAAGTCAAGCTTAAGGAACACTGACTCTACTAAGCACCGTAGTCCATATTTCAACCAACCATTTCTCTAAGGATGATTTCTTGTCACTTACACGTAATCCACCAACCACTGAATTGCTTTTCTCGAGGCTAGAACTCCACCGATATATTTTGAACCTTCGCAATAACCCTAATTCTTAAATAACACCCTGATATAGGACTTTCGTTCTTCCTGAAAGTCACTCTTACTTGCTTTCAATAACGAGGACCATCTAATCGCAGAAATTCATTATCATAGAATATCAAATAAAATTTCAAACTCAAGGGAATCGAATAAGAAGAAATAGTGAAGAAGATGTAGGTATGATTGAGAGCAACCATACAAGTACATAAGATGGCCAGTCTTAGTACCGCACATTTCACAACAAATAACTCGGTGGCGTCCCACCAGACCCTTTTATCACACAGATAAATGGTCAACTCATATACATTGTTTGGCCCAATCAACCGAAAAAGTTATCGAGGAAAGAAACAATGTTTAGGTAGGAAATTCACCAATAGGAAGGAAAGAATCTGATTTGTAATGAGGTCAACAGGACCCTAAGTTGCTTGCTTTGTGCTCCTAACTTGCTCAAAGGACGAATAAGCAACTTATGGGACAGTAAATAATTATTCCGGAAACAAAATTATGCCTCAGGAAAGAAGTATAGGGTTCAGGATATAAATCGCAGTACTAATCTCCATTTACTACGAGACTTGGCTATCATAGCAGCCACTGACTATTATCATTCCATTTGAATTCATCAAGGTCGCACACTTGGTCCATCATCATTCCTTGATGTCGAATATGCTATTTTTAGGGATAATATGGCTGTCTCTATAGCTGACACACCAAGGATCCGCGCAAAGGCTGAATTCTCGCGATCAGACTCGTTTTTCTCGAAGGGAAAACTAGAAATCTCTATCGAACATTCCCAACCATACATATACGAATGGGACGTACTCTAAGCTAGGTCAGTTCCAGCCAATCCTTAATAAACGTTAGGGTTACACCTTCGAACCCTTGACTAAAGTCATAGACTCACTCCTCTGATTGAGTTGATGACTCACCTCTATCTATGAACCTTCCTGCACTCTTTTGACTGTCTTCTTAACCTAAATCAGGGACTCAAACCTGTAGCTCTGATACCAACTGTGATGGCCTCAACCCCGAGGTCAGGAGTTGACGTCATCAACAATAGCAATAACAAACATAATATAATCAATTCAATGAGAGAATATAATTACGACCCATTTACCAAGATCTTTTCCAGGTTTAAGTATGATTTAGGTTACAACTATTAAGAAACCGACTTACAACAAACCATCTTGACATAACTAACTTAATACAGCAACTCAATAGACCATCTTTGGTCCAGCACAACTACCTCAGAGGAGCCCGACACGGAAGGAACTGGAACTCTGCCCCGACTGCCATGGAAGAATCTCATAGGCATCTGCAATACATATATAAAACATTTTGCGAGGGTGAGCAATCAATTGCTCAGCAATACCACTATATGAATAACAAGTAAAGCAATTTATGATAAAACAGTTTTAGGAACAAAGATTATAGCTCGTTTGCAAAACATAGTAAACATTCATAAACAGGATATTCAAAACTAGCATGCTATCAATAAAACAAATGTAGTAGTGTGTTGGGTACAAATACCAGAGTTTAATTCTAGCATGCCATTTTCATTTTCAAATCCAGTGTATAAACTACTTGTTCCGTTACGGGAACCACAAAGCCAAATCAGATACGTACGGATATGTGAAGACAGTTGATCAGGCTATAAAAGCCAGACGGCTCCAACTGCCATCCCATCTACCTATTCCGGAACTTAGAGACTAGCTAGGTCTCTGACCTGCTAGACTAATCGGTTATATAATGCGCGTAACTGAATTAGCCTCTTACGCCACCTCATTAGGCCCCCTGGCCCCAATGTATCCCATATCTGATTGTTTATCCAGTTTTCAAAATCACTTGCACCTATCTCATTTCAAAACCCTTCATTTTAATAGCACACATATCAAATCTAGTTCGCAAATCATTTCATTCGAGATAGGTACCTTTCGAAGTTACTTTTCCCCAAAATAGGTTAAAACAATGATTTATAACTATAGGGGATACGTAACTTAAAACGTTTATGTTCTATTACGAGATTAAAACATTAGTTATTCATATGTACTGAACCATAAAAGAATGGCCAGGGTACTTGCCTTGCAGAGCTTTACAACTAATACCGATTGACCTTGGACTGACTTGGACGCTCGGCTTTATCGCCTTACTAGAAGACTATCCTGGATCCGACTTCAACACTTAGATCCTTTGCTTGGAACCCTACTGAGCTCGTCGACTGATCACTAGGTTACTTTTAGTTCGATTTCAATTCTTGAGTCCTTCGACTAGAACCTACAGAGTCGAAATACCCTAAGTTAGATGACCAGGTATGCTTGTCATATCCTCGCTAACAACCTACCCATTCCATATCAAATCCTGATTCGTAATTACATATTACTATAATACAAGCAACAATTAGGGTTCACGTTCTCAAAAAATCGGTTCGATGTTTGTTTCCAGAAAATACGTATACTCATCACTTTACAAAATTAGGGTTATTAGTTTCGGCAGAAATATTTCATCACAACATACAATCAAGTTCCATGTAGAATACACACACACACACACACACACACACACACACATATATATATATATTCGCTCGATGTCCCGATAATTATCAGATACGCTCCCGTATTTCCAAAGTTTGATTTTTCCCGGAAATCGGGCAACGCTTCCTTTATTTATCGGACTATCCCGTCTAAACATTTCGACGTCAATTCAACAACAACTAATCGCAGCAATAATCTAATTACAATACCCAACCACCGATTCAAACCAACCATAACAAACAAAATTCCATAAATTTCTAAATTCCAATTTAATTACAATCATTAATAATTATTCATATTTTATATTTATTTATTAAATTAGGCCTCAGATAATGATCATCACGGTCCACCGTCGGCTCACCGAGGCTATTGCCGAGGACGACAAAAATTCGTCGGTACCCGAAAAATTTCGGGTTTCCATACGAAATTTCACCGATAACCTTACTACGGAATTTCAGCAAGAAAAATATATTTAAATTTTCACAATCCATTCAATTCACTTTCTGCAGAAATAATAAAATAAAACAACATCAACACAATCGAATTAAGTCAACAGAAGGCAAACAAGCAAAAATACAAGACGCGGTATACACGCTCAGCACACGGCGCCGCCGCACGTCACCGAAAACTCGAGGAGGTGGCAACACCATGATTACCAGGCTGAATCACACACATACACATCTGTATACATATACATTCATATATATAATTAGCACCAACCGTATAACCACAGTTACAAGGGTGGTCGGAACAAACAGCCAGAAAAGGAAAAAAAATGGCAGCACTCACCGGAAGTCGGGCAAACACAGGCGAGAAGAAAGAAAAAGAAGGGAGGAAAAAGGGAGTGAGTGAGAAAACAAGAGGAATTAGCAGAGGGAGACTGAGCCAAGAGATTACACGCGCGAGCGAGAAGGAAACGGGGGGGTGTTCTGTTATCTATTTTTTATCTTTAGCTGATACGTATAATAACCAAAGACACAACCCACTTCTGAACTGCCATGTGTTTGAGCGGATAAGTACGAATTTTGAGGCCCGGTTTATTTACGAATCCCGCAATTAATGAACTGGGTCACGCTCAAAATAAATTCAGAAAATTACTGAAATAGTCCTAAAACGTTATAAATATCCCGAGGTTAATAAAACATAAATTTTGTAATTTTAGGAAAATTTTAAAAACACAATTTATATGATCTTTTAACAATTAAACGAATCAACGTGCAGGTGAAATTAATCCCAAAAATTCTCAAAATAATTTTAAAATTCTCGGAATATTCCAAACTTAAATAAATATGAGTTTCATAATTTTTGAAGAATTCTGGAATTAAATACGGATTTTACAACTAAATGCAATCAGAAAATCATTTAAGGATAAATAATTAATGATATATTGATTTCCCAATTCTATAAAATCCTAAATATAATTATTAAAATTATAAAATCATAAAATCAATTTTAGAGACATTCCAAATATTTATGCAAATAAATTTGCATTAAATCCACTTTTAAGAGTGAAAATAGTTCAGTACAACTCAATAATTAATTACAAGAACAACCCGATGCACTGTAGATCACACATAGATTACAATAAAGCAACATATAGCTAATAGAAGCTATACACATATTTTTTAATTTAATTACTCAATAATTACACATTTAAATAATAAAATATACGAGTCGTTATAATACGGATTAGTATTATGTATGGTGGTGAAATGGTGAGTTTAGAAGGCGGGAGTTGATTGGTCTACTTCTGGGTTAATTGTTGGTTGTGTGATTGATTGTTGGTGTCGGCTTGTGATATGACCGGCATTTTATGTAATATTATTTATGGATTGGGTATAATATTAAAGTCAAATGAAAATATATTCAATGATTGTACGCTAGTGTGAGTGAAAATTTCTGCATTATAAATTTGCTTTGTGTAGTATATGATTTTTCAAAGCAAGAGTTTATTTAATTTCTTTATTTTTGATTTATAAGGAATATTCTAAGCTTTGGAAAAATTTTCTTTTAAAAGGTATTTTGTTCACAAATTTTGAAAATGATTTTATAAAGTCTCTAAAAATCCAAGTTATTTTATGGTATAAATTTTATAATTTTTGAACTTGTATTTTATTTTATAAAAATAAATCAATATAAATTTTAGTTGTCATATTTATCAAATTACATAAGAGACCATGCATGCAAATCACCCATCTATTCTCTCAAAGGGCAAACAAGACTTTTTCAACCCCACTAACTCATTTGATTATTACCAAATTACTACCTTAGCCTTGCATGCAAAATGGCCTAACTTTAACCAAGGGACATTTTTGTAAGTTCTCACTTTCACTCATTATTTGTAAACCAAATAGCATAAAACAAAGAAATCAAAGTGGGAGAAGTCATTCCACTCATTCCACACTCCAACACACCACAAATTTCTCTCCTTTTCCCCCTCCCATCTTGCTCTCGGCCGAAGGCCAAAATCCCCCACCCCCTTCCATTTTTCAATTCATTCTTCATCTTCCCAAGTGTAAATCTTCTACCTACATTCATCTTATATCCTTTCCAAGTGTTTTGTGACTTGGAAGTTGAAGTTCCATGGATGCATGTGTAGTTCTTATGTGATCTCCAAAGAGAAACTCTTGATTCTTGTGAATTCAAGAGCTCTCTATGAGATATATTATGTATACGTGCTAACTAAGTGTTTTATGGAGATATCATGCTTTAAAATCCTTTGCATGCTACTGAAATTTCATTATATATTTATGTTTAGCCATGCATGCTAGTTTTAAGACATTAAAATGATGATCAACCATGTTTTGCATGCTACTCTTTTCGAAATCATGTAGTTATATTTAAAAATCTATAAATTTGAAATATGTGTGCTTAAAATAGATTGTTTTCATGATAAATTTCTTATTAATACTTAAAAGAAGTTATATTTAATGATTATTAAGGATGAGTATTAGGTGCAAGTCGATTTTGCAAGCATTTAAAACTTTATGCCTAGCCGAAATCTTGTTATGTGCTTTCCATGAGTTGCATGTTATATATTTGGTTGCATGTTGTTGTTTTTGGGCATGGATGATCTCACCCAAGTTTATTTTGAGAATAAGGGAGTTATTTCAGTAGATCACCATGCATAAGTCTTGGTTTAAGTATTGAGTTGTTGTTAGTTGAGTTTGTCAAGTCAAAACCTTGGAAAATGAGAGTTATAGTTTCTGCAGAAAAAATCAGTATAGCACCCTGAGGTTTAGAGTGAGTTTTGAACATGTCATTGGTGTGCACTTTGAGGCCCAAGCTACCAGAAGTTATTATTGGGAGTATATAAAAGGTTTTAGGAGTTGGTTGGAGGTTTGCATGTCATTTGATTAGGTGCACAAGTAGAATAACAAAATCTGTCCAGCAGGGGACAGTTTTGTTGCAACTTAGAAATAGGGAGATTTGACCATGTCATGGGTAGGCCCTCATTAGGCCCAATTGGGCCTTAGTTAGAGGGTATGTCAGAGAAGTTTTTCCAACCATAGTTCATAGGATATGAGCTAGAACCATGTGTCACAAGTTAATTCAAGTCAGGGCATTTTCTGCCTAGAAAAACAGGGGAACCTTGGACTTTTAGCTTAGGCCCAAGAAGGCCCAAGCCAGGCCCTTGAGCCACATCAAGTTTATGAGATTCCCTTAGGTCAGGAGAGTCTTGTGTAAAAGTTTTGAAGGAAAACTTGTAGTTTAAGAGTGTCTAATGTACTCAAGAAACCATAGTTGTCATTCTGAAATTAGCACCAGTGAGCACTATCACTTATCACATAGTTTTAGAACACTTAGAAGTGAGTATTAGGTCGACCACCATAGTTGTAAGATAGTATAAGGTCAGTAGAGCAAAAGGCACAAGTGAGGGTCAATAGGTTTTGGATAATTTAGGAAAGGCACATCGAGTTAGGAAGCCAAAATTAGAAGACCTTGTCTAGTTTAGCGACCAAGTGACTTAAGTGGTGAGTCGAGATCATCCAAGCCTAGTGTTGCATTATGGTATATATGGTGTTATTTGGTGTTAATATATGATATGTGAATATGTGGCTATGTGTGTGCAATTATAATTTAAAAGTGAATATAAATTAAGTGCATATAGGCCTAAGTGCCATCCGTGTTTAATTTCGAGTTGTAAATAGGTTAAGTTGGTGAGAATATATTATAATGAGGATTATTATTATTTATGTAGGATCTCGAAATGAGGGAAAACTTGCCATAAAGGTCGAGTGGAGCTCCAGTTGTTGCTCCTACCAGTCAGACCAGACCAGCCTATCTCAAGGCAAGTGATTCAACTTGACCTTCGTACTTACTGTAAACAGTTCATATATATCGATACAATTATCCTGAGTCATTTTGATATGATTAAATCAAGCGTATCTCTCGCTTATCTTTGAATTATATAGAAATGCCATGAACCCTCGAGTATGTATTGATATCTCATCCTGATACTTGAACCCCTATAGAACCTTACCTTGAACTCTGATAGTCAGAAACTTACCAACATGATTCCTCATTGATTGATACCCTCTTTCTTATCCTAAAACTTGTCAATTCTGATATATCCTGAGCTAAAAATCATTCTTCATACCTTAACACCCTTAGTATTCATAAAGCTTACATTCTTGATGATCCAGCACTTGATCCTTGATGAGAAACCATTGCTTTAAGCCTAATTTGGCACTTCCTTTCATGATATCCAATAGCCTCACTAAATTCCCTTGTCCAAACTTTGATACATGAAAACCTTTCAGTTACCCTAATAGAGTTTAGTTTTGTGAATCATGGCTCTGAGATTTAGTACCATACTTCCCGTGTTTCGAGTTGATCTATATTCCCTTAATAAAAGTGTTTACTGTTAAAAGAGATTTTGTTACAATTAGGCATCAGCTTTTGAAATAAATAAAATGTGGGTTTTCAGTCCCAAAGGGGGATAAATGTTTTCTTGAATAGTGGATCTGGACTGAGACGCGAGTCCTTTCCACACTTATATTAGGCTTAAAAGTTGCCTAGGGATTCCCGTTAATGTTTTAGAACCCAGCGAGGTTCGGGATTACTTCGCGGCTGATCACCGGCTGTAATCCGTAGCGTCATAAAATGATTTTGATTAAGACAAGATTTTAAAATTGTTTTGATGCAAGCAAAATGATGCCATCTCACATAGTTTTTATCTCTCGTTACCTTTGGTTATGTCTTTCCATTGTCATTCTTAAAAGTATATCTCATTTTATGTTTTGTGTCGTACTGTTAGCACTTGTTGAGCATTTGGCTCACTTCTTGCTTTACCCTGATATTACAGCTAGCAGCTATGGTTAGATTCAAGCAGACTGCCCGTAAGACCTGTGATGCTGATGCTTATGTTCGAGCTCAGGTAGAATAAGTAATAATAGTTGTGTGAGGACTCGGTATTTTAAATCAGATGTAATAGTTGGTAGTGTTGGGCTGTTCCAAACCCTAAACTGTAAGATCTTGGATTTTGGTTGTGTATTCTTCATCAAAATTATGTAATAGCTATATTTATTTTGCTGTTTAAGTTGGGGGTGTGACAGGTTTTGGTATCAGAGCTACGGTTTAGACTCCCTGGACAGCCCAAATAGGTTATAGGACATATGTGTAGGTTATAGATATTATGCGAG
Source organism: Apium graveolens (assembly GCF_009905375.1). Lineage (NCBI taxonomy): Eukaryota > Viridiplantae > Streptophyta > Magnoliopsida > Apiales > Apiaceae > Apium > Apium graveolens. Next base: position 173,756,354 of record NC_133655.1, read on the forward strand.
AGAGTAGGTTAAGTAAATTATTATTAATACTCCTCTTATTGGTTGTCAGCAAAGGGCGCATTCCTCATCATCCTCTGGGTCGGACGACACTATTGCTTTCTCCGTGTATGCTGAGTTGAGGCGCGAGTTCGACATGCTTCAGGGCAAGTACGACCGACTGATAGACCGACTGAAGAACGTGTATCCGGATAGCCGAAACTACGAAGGGAAGCCCAAGGAGCAGATGACTGCGAGACTTGAGACCTTGGTTCAGTACGTCAACACTAAGCTTGAGGAGATGTCAGCGCATCGGGACCGTACCAGCCAGTATGTCATTCAGATGATGGCGGATGAGCTCCAGAGCATTGTGAAGATGCTTCGAGAGGAAAAGACTACCAAGCCCCATTCAGATGGAGTGGAGCCTTAGTTCTTTCCATTTACCTTTCATGTTGTTGTACTATCAGACTCTATGGAATCCCCAGTTATTTCCGTTTTTCCTTTAAATAAGCCTGTTATTCCTAGAATCAGACTATGTCCCAATCCTATGTACTGTGACCTTTAAAATTTCAATAATTATGTGCTATTGTTCCATTTGCTCTCAACTGTTATTTTATGTTTTTATCATCATATCTGCTTAATTTGGAAACTTGACCCCATATGAAAATGAGAATGCCATGCGATACCCTCGAATCATTTTATCAGTCATATCTGTTTTGACACAACTCTTATTTTAGGATCATGCCTCCCAAAAAGAAGAACCCAACAACCACCTTCACTACAGACCCAAATATTCTTCGACTACTGGAAACCTTGCAACAGCAAACCAATGCTATAGCTCAACAACAACTAACTCTTCAACAACGAATTGAAAACCAAGATAACCGTGAGCCACACCAACCACCTGAACCACCAGTACCACCTAGACAAATTGTCACTTTCAAGGCTTTTCAGAATGTGAATCCACCTGTATTTCATGATACCACTGATCCAGTGATAGCTAACACATGGATCAAGGAGATGGAAAGGGCTTTTGAGTTGGTACAGTTAGGAGACGATCAGAAGACGCTGTATGCTACTTACTTCTTGAAAGGAGAAGTCATCTATTGGTGGGAATCAGTAAAGGCTATGGAAGTCACTCAGAAGGTTTCTTGGGAGAGATTTAAGAAGTTATTTCTGGACAAGTATTACCCTAAGTATATGCAGAATCAGATGGAGCTAAAATTTCTGGAGTTGAAGCAAGGGAACATGATTGTATTGGAGTATGAGAAGAAGTTCACTGAGTTGTCAAGGTTTGTGACAAAGTATATCAGCACTGAGGAGGAAAAAGCAAAGAAATTTCAGCAAGGATTGGAGCCTTGGATCAGAGATAGGGTGGCTATGTTTGAGCTTGAAACTTATGCGGGAGTAGTACAGAAAGCTGCTCTGATTGAGAATAATGGGATGCAGTCAAGGAAAGAGAGGGATAACAAGAAGAGGAAGGTTCCATTTTATGGAGAAAATTCTGAAGCTGGAAGTTCGTAAGATCGGAATATAAAGAGGATTGGTTTCCAGAAGGGCGGAAATTTTCAAAAGAAGGGAAATTTGGGAAAAAGGCAAGAATCAAAAGGGAACAACCAGGCAAGCCAAGGGCAAGTTGGAGAAAACAGGTTCCAGAGGCCAGAATGCAAGCACTGTGGAAGAAGGCACCCCGGAGTATGCAATAAGTTGAGCATGACCTGTTATAGGTGCAATCAGAAGGGACATTTAGCAAATGAGTGCAAGATGGCGAAGCCAGGAGTTACATGCTACAAGTGTGGGAAGACTGGACACATGGCTAGGGAGTGTAAGGCAACATGACCAGTCAAAGCTCTGATGAACGTGGCAAGTACCAGTGCAAGCGTGCCGGCTGAGGTATTGGCATTACCTCCACCACCCGCACCAACCCCGCAAGCAACATCAAGGACATTTGATCTAAAGATGAAAGATGTTGTTCATAATTCTGAGGTGATAGCAGGTACACTTTTACTCAATAATGTCAAAGCTAAAGTATTGATTGATTCGGGAGCAACAAGATCTTTCATATCAGAATCTTTTGTTGATAAGCATCAATGTGATAAAATGGTTATAAGTGAGGTAGTAAATGTGGTAATTGCGAACCAAGAGAAGATTCCTGTGAATCAATTCTGTCCGAAGTGTGAGATCGACATTTCGGGATATAAGTTTTCAGCCGACTTGATACTCTTCAAGTTGGGAGAGTTTGACATAATTTTAGGAATGGATTGGTTAGGAGAGAATAGCGCTCAGATTAAGTGTAAGACCAAGAGAGTGTATTTAAAGACGAAGAGTGGAGAGAAGGTAGTATTTAAGGGGCAGAGGCAAGAGCAACTATTTCTTACAATCGTTCAGGCTAAGAAGTTGCTTAGAAAAGGTTGTGAGTCGTTCCTAGCTTATGTAGTGGATTCAGAGAGAGGCAGCCTCAGCATGGAAGATATTCCTGTAGTTAACGAGTTCCCCGATGTGTTTCCCGACGAACTACCAGGCTTACCACCAGATCGACAAATTGAGTTTGAGATCAACCTTGCTCCAGGCATGGAACCAGTTTCAAAGGCCCCATATAGGATGGCACCAGCAGAAATGAAAGAGTTGGCGAGCCAGCTACAAGAATTATTGGATAAAGGAGTAATACGACCAAGTACGTCGCCATGGGGAGCACCTATTCTGTTTGTAAAGAAGAAAGATGGGAGTATGCGTCTATGCATAGATTACCAGGAGTTGAATAAGGTGACGATCAAGAACCGCTACCCGCTACCAGGGATAGATGACCTTTTTGATCAGTTGAAGGGAGCAAAATGCTTTTCGAAGATTGATTTGAGATCGGGATACCATCAATTAAAGATCAAAGAAGAAGATATTCCTAAGACCGCATTCAGGACCAGATATGGGCATTATGAATTCCTAGTAATGCCGTTTGGATTGACCAACGCTCCGGCCGCATTTATGGATCTGATGAATCGGGTATTTAAGAAGTATTTGGACAAATTTGTCGTGGTATTTATTGATGACATCCTTATTTATTCTAAGTCGGAAGAAGAACATAAGCAGCACCTCTGGATAGCCTTGGAGATACTCCGACAAGAGAAGTTGTATGCCAAGTTTACCAAATGTGAGTTTTGGTTTAAAGGAAGTTCAATTTTTGGGACATGTTATTGGAAATGAGGGAGTTAAAGTGGATCCGGCAAAGATTGAGGCAGTTATGAGTTGGGAGAGGCCAAAGACTCCTACGGAAGTGCGAAGTTTTCTAGGATTGGCCGGATACTATAGAAGATTCGTCAAGGATTTCTCAAAGATCGCCACGCCATTGACCAAGTTAACCAGAAAGAATCAAAAGTTTGAATGGAGTGCAGAATGTGAAGATAACTTTCAAGAGTTAAAGCAGAAGTTGATAACAGCTCTGGTGTTGGTACTTCCAAATGATCAAGGGAATTTTGTAATATTCAGTGACGCTTCACATAAGGGTTTGGGTTGTGTGTTGATGCAACACAGTAAAGTGATCGCATATGCGTTAAGACAGTTGAAGCCGCATGAGTTAAAGTACCCGACGCATGACTTGGAACTAGCCGCCATAGTGTTCTCACTTAAGATTTGGAGACATTACCTCTATGGAGAGAAGTGTGAAATCTACACGGATCACAAGAGTTTAAAGTACATTTTTACTCAGAAAGAGCTCAATATGAGGCAGAGGAGATGGCTGGAATTGATCAAGGACTATGACTGCTCGATAAATTACCATCCTGGAAAGGCGAACGTAGTGGCCGATGCTCTGAGTAGGAAGGAGAGATTGAATATGATGATAACATCAAAAGAGTTATCTGAAGAAATCGAAAAATTGGAATTGGAACTTTGTGCTTATGGAAAAGTCAAGGAAGTTTGTCGTGCAATGACCTTTCAGCCAACACTAGTGGAAAAGATAAAGAAGTGTCAAAAGGAAGTAATGGAAAAAGAGAAGAATCAGTTATCTGGAGAGGAGATTAATACTCTAAGGGATGAGCAAGGGATACTAAGGTTTTCATCCAGAATATGGATTCCCCATGTACCTGAATTAAAGAATGAGATCCTCCATGAAGCCCACAATTCAAAATTTTCAATCCACCCGGGAAGCACCAAGATGTATCGAGACTTAAAGAAGAACTTTTGGTGGCCAAATATGAAGCGAGACGTGGCAGAATGGGTTGCGAAGTGCTATACT